>NC_027750.1:6207462-6216595 GCF_000695525.1 Brassica oleracea var. oleracea | reverse complement strand
AAAAAAAAACAAAAAAAAAACAAAATAGTGAAAGAGAGACAAAGAGTAACCCGGATCGCGTGGGTAATTTATTTTAGGGTTCAACTTCACCTCATATGCTTGAATCGAACTGTTCGACTAAGCCAGATTAGAAGAAGAGGAAAAACAGAGAAAAAGGCCGAGATATACAGAAATACTAAACCAATGAAAGAGAGACAATGAAACCAAAACACAGCAGAATATAAATTCAATTCGGAAAGAATACAATGAAAGGCGATTTGCTTTAAACACAAAAAATGGATCGAGAGTTTCAGAAGATTTACCTTCATAAAGGAAGCTTCAATGATCGAGGATGTTAATGGCAACTCACTGGTCACGAATGGTGGATGATCGGGAGATAAAATTTGGTTTGTCAGAAAATCGAATCAGAAATCATGAGTAAAAAGAAAAGTGAGAAAAAGAGGAATAGAAAACTGATTATCAAATATAAACAGAGGAAGAGATGTGAACCAAAGGTCACAATTCCAGTAATGGACGCAATGCTTCACTACAGACACGAAGCCTCGGCGGAACAAATGCTGGAATGGATCACATGGATATCAAAAAATCTGAAACAGACCCTTAATAATTTGATTTTTGTTTTGAATTAATTTTAAATAAAAAAATGGGTAAAAAGTCCTCAAAACCTAATAACTTCTATTTATTTACTACCCCAACCACTACCTATCCAAACCCACTTACCCGACTCAACTCAATTCAAATCCCTAAATCCCCAAATATTTCCTTCTTCTCAAAAATCATTCTTACGTTCTTCATCTCCAATTTTTCATCACTATTTCTCAGAAATCAAAATCAAATTCAAATTTAAGTATCTGTTCATCTAATCTCTTCTATATTTCTCGGTTTTCATCTATTTCATTCTGATTCACAACTTTAAGAACCTAGATTTTAGAATTTTCATTTTTTATCAAAATTTCTCAATCCCATAATCCAAATCCAAATCGAAAAGTTTCTTCAAACCTTACGAAATTTCATTCTTATCCCAAATCGATCAATTCCTCATCATTTTGAATTCATTTTCTCTCATATAAAAGCGAAACTCATCTTCAATGTACAAAATTTTCGACAATGAAGAACAGAGAGTATTACTAGTACAACTAAAATTAGTATAACTGGTACAACTAGAACGTGTATAACTAGTACAACTACAACAATTATAACTAGTATAATTAGAACATGTATAAGTAGAACAACTTCACAATTAATATGGTTATATTAGGTTTTTGTTTTTGAGTGTGTGAATGATGTTATAGAAGAGAATAATGTAGAAGTTGGTATAATTTTCCACTGTATGAATGTGTCAAAATATGTTAAAATTTTATTTTATAATATTTATTAGGATAATTATTTGTTTACCAATTATACCAGTTATACTATTTACGAAAAAATTTATCTTAATCTTTTTTGCTCTCGAAGCCAAAGAAGGCAACTGCTGAACCGGAAAAAGTTGCAGTATAGAAGAGAATTGGAAGAATATACTCCAAAAGACATAAAAAGCCATCATGAGTTCAAAGGATACATAAGCATTCATATTTGATGTTTGAACTACGATAATAATAGTCCAACTGGTTTAATTGTAGTAACACGTTGAGCTAGCTTGGCTAGTACATCAAGCATATCGGCATATTGCTTGCTCGGTGAGTTGTGTTGTTTTAGTATTGAGTGGTAGACTTCTGCCTCAAAGTCTTTTTTCTTCACATAGAAATAAAAATAAGATAAGAGTTAGACAAATTGTAAACACATAAAAAAATAACCCGATGCAACTTGTAAACACATATAAAAAAATAACCTTATGCATTTTTGAAATGAAAAGGTGGGATATCAATGTTTTTGTTGTATTTTCATATATGATTTCAAACAACTTTTTTCTTATATTTTTAAGTCTTTTTATTCTTATATGATTTCAAATAACTTTTTTGTTTTTTTTCTTCACATGGAAATAAATATAAGATAAGAGTTAGACAAATTATAAACACATACAAAAATAACCCGATGCAACTTGTAAACACATATACAAAAATAACCTTATGCATTTTTGAAATGAAAATGTATAACTAGTACAACTACAATGAGTATAACTAGTATAATTAGAACAACAATAACTAGTACAATTTTATAATTAATATGGCTATATTAGAGTTTTTGTTTTCAGCGAATGATGTTATAGAAGAGGATAATGTAGAACCAATGAAAATGTTGGTCAAAACTTCCTATGCATGAATTTGTCAAAATGTGTTAAAATTTTGTTTTATATAGTATTTATTTGAATAATTAGTTGTTTTGCCGGTTGTACTAGTTGTACTATTTACAAAAAAAAAAATCATTTTCAGTTTTTTCTCTCGAAACCAAAGAAGTGTCAAGCCGAAAAATATTGCAGTAGAAGAGGATTAGAAGAAGAGTATACTCCAAAAGATAACACAAAAACCATCAAGAGTTCAAAAGGATGTATAAGCATTCATGTCTAGTGTTTGAATTACGATAATAATAGTCTGACTGATACAACTGGTTTAAATACAATAATAGTATTACTAGTTTAATTGTGGCAATATTTTAGGTGTGTTGTTTTAACATCGGATGGTAGGCTTCTCTTCCCAAGATCCATTAAAACTTATGATTCTTATAAAAAAAATGTGTTTAGTTTAAATATACATAAATTCTGGTATAACTAATAAAACATATTCAACTACGCAATAATATTTAAAAATGGTACAACTAGTACAACTATTCGATATTAGTGGTCAACCACAACATTTAAAACATGATACATATTTAAAACGTGATGCATATTTAAAACAATACTAAATAAAATAACAAGTAGTTGTACCAGTTTTCTAGTTGTACGGACTCTATATAGTTGTACTAGTTTTTGAGTTATACTGGTTTGTTCATAGTTGTACTTTAGCACTAGAATCGAAAAATATTAGTTGTACCACATAATAAATACACTTATCTTAGTTGTACCACTTATTTATGTTTACATGCCTTTGTCCGGTTTAAATGAAATCATCAATTTCCTAAAAATACATTTCATGTGTGCTTTCCAAAAATTATGTGGACAAACAAGTTAACAAACCTTAAAAGTACATAGTAGATCATGTAATCTTATGGAGGTTGTGTAAAAAAATTCTTTTTTTCCGCAAAAATTAAATAAATTAAAAAAACTTTCTAAGTACATACCAATTGAGATATTTGATTGCTTTCTCATATGGAATACACAATTGGTTTTGTCAATTTATGATAAAATTGTATCAGTTGTTTATATGTCTAGTTTTAGGACTTTGTAAAAATATGTTAGATGTTTGTTTATCATAATAATATGGCTAATATAATTAACAAACTTTAACAGTATAAAGTCTATAATGTACAACTTAAAGTGTAATATAATAATTTAACAAAATTTTGTAAAAACCTTAAATAAGGCCGATGAAATTTTGTTATCATATACCAATTATGATATTTGCTTGTGTATTTTATATGTAAAACATGATTTATTAGTCGTATCAATTATAGTAGCTACATATTATACATAAATTATAACATTTATATACAATTTATATCAGTTATACAATTTCTTAATATGTATAGTAGCTACATATTATACATAAATTATAACATTTATATACAATTTATATCAGTTATACAATTTCTTAACATATTTAGTTGTACGAGTAATACTAGTTATACTCAGTCGAATGAAAAAATGAGATAAGGAAGATGTGTGGTTGTGAGTTATCCATGTGGTTTAGATTACAAAAGAGAGAGAGAAAAAGAAAGATAATTGTAAATTTGATGGTCAAGATTAAAACAAAAACATAAGATCTGATGGCTAAGGTTGAACCATCATTAATGGCAAAATCATCATTTACACCGCCCTTGTGCTATGTAGATTCATTTAGGTGGTTGGAGATTTTTTTTCATCCATTTGTCCCATTTCAGATTAAAGTTCAGCTTCGGCAGCGACGTCTAATCTCAACCCTTCGATTAAAAGGTTTGCTAATTTCAACCATTGGATTACATTCTATTTTTTTAAGATGACATCACCTAGAAAAATAGAACCCTTGGATTGATTTTAAAATCAATCTGGAACGTTAAATCTTCTCTTTTTTTTCCTATAAAAAAATGATGAAATCATCAGTTAACACAAATTAGGTTTGCTATTATATATAGATATAGGCAGCGAAAGACCGACTATTATTTTGAAATCTATAAGATAAAATTCGAATCTTATTAGTGAATGTGAATCGTTTAGATTTCGTTTTGATATATGTAGAGTTTTGATATATGCAGAGGACTCGATAAGTAAATTTCAGTGTTTTTTTTTTGCCAAACGATAATCATACATATCTATTGATTTTTGTATTTCCTTTTGAGCTAGGAATTAATTAGAAAAACAAATAATATAATAAGCCTTTATTTTACTTTCATCTGTTAATTCTGTTTCATTTTGGTTTATATGCATATATCAACATATTCAGTGAAAAAGTAAACAAAAGATGGATTACCAAATTTTTGTTGTCTTTGATTACTTTTGACTTCAGTTGCATACTTGCATTTTACTTTAAGTTGATTTGACTAGAAAACTTTCACAACATTAAAAAAAATTCAAAAGTATTAAAGTATTGTATAGCGGATTATTTCTAAAAGAACCATATTTTATAATATCGATATAAATTCAATAATCTGTTAAGCATGAATTGTCTGTTTATATTATTTGATCTCTTATTAGATCAACTCGTCCAAACTTTTTTTCAATCTACCTTTTCATCTCAATTAAAAATGGAAACTTGCTAATAAACCTCCTGCATTGGCTGCCACGACGAAACGCTAGGCATCACTTTTATACAGTAAATAAATTTCCAAAATTCATTAACGTTAGAGAATCATACAAAACTCAGAAAAGCGTTGTTAGTAATCAAAAGGTGATTCTCACAGGTAGAGCTGTCCAATGGGTACCATTTTTCATGTCCAAATATATTTGAGCTTCCATTAGTTATACACATATTTCCAGATGGGTTTTAAATGGTCAAAATTAGGAAACCAATTAATCTATGGGTGTTTGTGGATTTGGTTAATACGGACATGGGCGACCCAATTAAAAAAAAATTCTAGGGTTTCCAAAATTTGGAAGAAAATTGGAAAATTTCATTTCATCGTGAAAGAGAGTTTATGCGACTCCTTTGGCGATTTTGGTGATTGAAACTGAGTTCCATTGGAGAAATTGAGTTTTTCCGCCAAAACCGCAAAATCGAGTTTTCCCGCCAAAACCGTAAAATCGAGTTTTCCCTCCAAAACCGCAAAATCGAGTTTTCCCGCCAAAACTGGAAAATCGTGTTCTACCAAAACCGAAAAATCGAGTTTTCTTGCCAAACCCAAAAAATTGAGTTTTTCCGTCAAAACCGTAAAATCGAGTTTTCCCGCCAAAACAAAAAAATCGAGTTTTCCTTGCAAAATTGCAAAATTGAAAAATCGAGTTTGTCCGTCAAAACCGCAAAATCGAGTTTTCTGCCAAAACTGTAAAATTTGTAGGCTTATAGATTAAAAATATAAATTTTTCTTATATGGTCCATTACGGACTTCATGGCAGCCCATGTAAACATGGGTGTTAGTGGGTCTGGTCTTTAATGGACATGGTTCTTAATGGACATGGTCATTATTTGTCCACTAACAATAAATGGATAAACGGATAGGGCTAATGGACGTGGGCTAACCCAGTTTACAGCTCTACTCACAAGAACCAATTATCACCGGTCACGAGTGACCGTTGAGCAGTAACTTTGGTTGAAGTGAAGAGTTTTGAAACCGGGCTGGAGTTCGACGCGCATGAAACTCGTCATGATCACATGAGTGACCATTACACTGTTTCTTCCTTCTATGCAGCTCATCCTTTACCCTCTGCTCATCCTTTACCCTCTGCATCATGGAGAAAGACAATACAGAAGGAACGCATGAAAACGTGAAAATAGCATATGAAAGTTGTGTGTCACTATATTGATTACAAGCAAGCTACAAGATGCAACTGCTACTGTCCTGTATCTTGATAGGTCTATGATAGAGGTAGGGGCGAAGCCAGATTTTTTTTCCATGGGTGCCATACAATAATACAAGTTAAAATAATTAATAAATATAGTGATGGACAAGGACATCGAACTCAGGTTCTTTGGAAGATGAGGGTGCACTTTAACAAAATAGGCTATATGAACCTTAATGTCCAATTTAAAATTTTGCAAAATCAAAATAATAGGGGGTGCACGTGCATCCTTACTCTTCCACCTAGCTTCGACGTTGGAGACGAAAGAGGCGCCGCCGAGGGTTTCGGCTACGATGGATCCGTTTTGGATGAGGACGTCGTGGCAGTAGTTTCCGACGATGAGGACTCGGCGGTTGGGAATTGGATGGGGTGACTAGGTGAGTGGGGAGGGTTCAGCGTCATGATGGCGGATTGGGGCAGAGGATCATGGAGAAAGGTGAGCTTAAGAAGAAGGTAATGAAAGTGGAAAGAAGAGGAAGAGACAAAAGCTTTATACGTAACTACTTGAGATTCGTTCCTTTGTCTGTTTTATGATATGTGGCGCGGCGGGTCATATTCTGTTAATGCAGCCCCGACTCTAAATTAATTATTATTCAAAATTAGATACGAAAAGAACATATAAGAGCATGTTCAATTAGGCATGAGAGTTATTATCCGAGATTCGCTCCGGATCCGTTCCGAAAATACGAAAATATGATATCCGGGGTGTCTGGATCCGAATCCGGATAGTAAAATCTTGGATCCATCCAAACCGAATCTGGATATCTTAATTTTTAGGTCCGGATATCCGGATCCATACTTTTACAACATATTAAAATTTTAAATTTCATTAATATATATATTTTATATAATAATATTTATACATAAATTAATTTATAATATTATATTTTACTTTTTACAGTATTATATATATATATATATATATCTTTATAAATCTTGTATAAATATTTAATTTATGTATTATTTTTAAAAAATAGTATTTTATAAAAAAAAAAAATTTAATTATTTTTGCGGATCCGGATACGGATATCCGCGGATAATAGAATATAGAGACGGATATGCGGAAACCACGAAAAGAACTTTGTTATTAGGGTTGAATTTTCAGTCTTCGGGCCTTAACACCGGAGTTCATCGTGAGGCCTACGTAGGTAGTGACGTCTCTCGCTGGGTCTTCCATAAGGAATGGTGGATATGCGAACATGATAACTTATATGTTGTTATATATCTCCATGAATCTAGGAATTTTTGCTTGCATTATATTATTTGGTCTCGGATCCGAATACCCTAAATTTTTTAGATATCTGGATCCGTCACAGGCCTATGTTCAATGGTGTATACCCACAATAGAGTTTATTAGATAACTTTTATTAATAAAATAATTATATAATTGAGATTTATTTTAATAAAATAAAATAAACCATTCACAAAATGACATGTGAAGGAAAAATAAGAGACTATGCTAAGAGATGTCTGTTATATCTCTTAAATAAGAGACATTTTATTTCTCTCTCATACTTTTAATTTTTTTTGTAAAAACCTCATACTTTTAATTATCTTTTTACGTTTTAATAGTAAGAGACCTAGCTAAGAAACTTGCATTAAACATGCTCTAACCAAGCTGTCACGTGCTAGAATAAGATTCAAAGTGGAGATGAATGCACGGACTGCTCTGTTAACTTGTTTGATGTTCTGGTGTTGTGGTCGGGAATATAAGAATAACTAAACAGAAACTAAAGTCATTTATTTATTTGTGTGTTCAGAGCCGTGCGAGCACAGATTGTATACATAATCGATAAACAAAATTGATGCCCTCATTCAGAAGAAAATATCTTAGAAATATCATTGTTACAAAAAAAAAAAAACTAGAAACAAAAATAATATTTTTTAACATTTTTTCATCATTTCTTCTCTACAAACTCATTGACTAGACTTTAAAAATCAATATTTCTTAAAAAATTATTTTTAATAGATAAGATTGTCAAATCACTTAATTTTTTTGTGACATATTCGAATGACTATAAATTTTATTATCAGTTTCAGACTTTCAGTTTTGAAAAACTCTTTTCGACAAATATACTAAAACTGACGTTTTTCTAGCAACATTTAAGATTATGATAACTATTCCAATTTAACAAACCATATAAAACTATTCAAGAAAATAAAAGTAAATAAAAATTAACTGGAAAGAAGGAGAATATTAACTTAATTATAATGATTTGTGAAAAAGTGAGACGAAAAGCTTTTTCAATAAATAAGATCCAATTTCTGGAAGTGATCGTAGTAGAATAAGATGTTAAGTCGACAATCAGATTGCTGCCATAATTTTTACTAAGACTAACAAATTTCACAAAAGATTGTTAATTAAACTAGTAATGGACTAATAAACTTGTTTTTAACTATGGCCCAAGTTTGACTTTATAGTAATCTTAAACTTAAGCCTAAATATATTTTTATTAGTTATGATTACTAATTAATTAAATACATGTTATTAAGTGCTATTTTGTAAGTGATGCCCTAAGCCAATGTTTCTCTTGGCATCTATCAACAGATTCTTTTGTTATCCTAATTTCTAAATCACAATCTCAAATCTACAATTTTTCTCTATAAATATGATGACCTTTCCAAAATAGTAAGTTTTTTAAAAAAATTATTTTAAATACAAATTTTTGTTAAAAATTTCTAAAAGATTACTTATCTATCATCAAAAATTCTTATTGTCCTAATCTCTAAATCACAATCTCAACTATACAACATTTCTCTATAAATATGATAACTTTCCTAAAATGGTAAGGTTTTAAGTAATTTATTTAAAATACAAATTTTTGATAAAAAAAATTCTAAAAAAATACTCATCTACCAACAAAAATTATTATTATCCTAATTTCTAAATATCCCAGATCTACAATATCTCTCTATAAATATGATAACTTTCCAAAAATGGTAATTTTCTTAAAAAAATTATTTAAAATACAAATTTTCATTAAAAAATTATAAAAGGATACACATCTATCAAAAAAAAAATTCTTGTTATTCTAATTTCTAAATCACAATCTCAAATCAACAATA
>NC_027750.1:6160742-6207237 GCF_000695525.1 Brassica oleracea var. oleracea | reverse complement strand
ATCAACAAAAATTCTTGGTATTCTAATTTCTAAAGCACAATACCACATCAACAATATTTCTCTATAAACATGATGACTTTCCAAAAATAGTAAGTTTTTAAGAAAATTAATTAAAATACAAACTTTGGCTAAATAATTCTAAAAGAATTATCATCTGTCATAAAAAATTCTTATTTTCCTAATTTGCAAATCACATTCCCAAATCTACAACATTTCTCAACAAATATTATAACTTTCCGGAAATGGTAAGTTTTCTAAAAAATTATTAAAATAAAAAGTTTTGATAAAAAAAATCCTAAAAGGATACACATTTATCAACAAAAATTCTTGTTAGTCTAATTTCTAAATCACAATTCCAATTCAAAAATATTTCTCTATAAATATGATGACTCTCCCAAAATAGTAAGTTTTTAAAAATTTATTTAATATACAAATTTTTGATAATTTTTTTAAAAAGAATACTCATCTATCAACAAAAATTATAGTTATCCTAAATTCAAAATAACAATCCCAAATCTACAACATTTCTCTATAAATACGACAACTTCCCAAAATTGTAAGTTTTTTAAAAAATTATTTAAAATATAAATTTTGATAAAAAATTAAAAAGGATACACATCTATCACAAAAAATTATTATTGTCCTAATTTCTAAACCACAACCCTAAATCTTCAACATTTCTCTATAAATATGACAATTTCCTAAAATAGTAAGCATTAAAAAAAAAATACAAATATTTGATTAAAAATTCTAAAACAATACTCATCTATCAACAAAAAATCACAACATTTCTATATAAATAAGATAACTTTCCAAAATTAGTAAGTTATTTAAAAAATTATTTAAATTACAAATTTTTGATAAAAAAATCTAAAAGAATACACATATATCAACAAAAAATTCTTATTAACCTAATTTCGAACTCACAATCCCGAATCTACAACATTTCTCTATAAATACGATAACTTCCCAAAATAAAAAGTTTTTAAAAAAATTATTTAAAATACAAATTTTGATAAAACAAAGTGTAAAACAATACTCATCAATCAACGAAAATTCATGTTATCCTAGTTTCTAAATTACAACCTCAATTATACAACATTTCTCAATAACTATGAAAACTTTCCAAAGATAGTAAGTTTTTAAAAAAATTATTTAAAATAAAAATTTTTGATAAAAAATTTATAAAAGGATATACATATATCAACAAAAATTCTAATTATTCTAGTTTCTAAATCATAATCTCAAATCTAAAATATTTTTCTGTAAATATAATAACTTCCCAAAAATTATAAGTGTTTAAAAGAATATTTAAAATACAAATTTTTGATAAAAAATTTCTAAAATGATACACATCTATCAGCAATTTTTTTGCTATCATAATTTCTAAATCACAATCCTAAATCTATAATTTTTTTCTGATGACCTTCCCAAAATAGTAAGTTTTTAAAGAAATTATTTAACCTAAAAATTTTTGTTAAAAAATTCTAAAAGAATACTTATCTATCACAAAAAATTCATGTTATCCTAAATTCATGTTATCCTAAATTCTAAATGACAACCCCAAATCTTAAACATTTCTCTATAAATATGATAACTTTCCTAAAATAGTAAGGTTTTAAAAAATTTATTTAAAATAAAAAGCTTTGATAAAAAATTCTAAAAAAATAATTATCTATAAAAAAAATTCTTAAATCAACAACTATAAACATGATGGATTTCCAAAAATAGTAAGTTTTTAAAAACATTAATTAAACTACAAATTTTGGCTAAATAATTCTAAAAAATTCACATCTATCATAAAAAATTCTTATTGTCATAATTTCCAAATCATAATCTCATATCTACAACATTTCTCTATAATTATGATAACTTTCCAGAAATAGTAATTTTTTTTAAAAAATATTAATATTCAAAATTTGATAAAACAAATATCTTAAAAAGAGACACATCTATTAACAAAAATTCTTGTTATTCTAATTTCTAAATCATAATCCCAATTCTACAACATTTTTCTATAAATATGATGACTTTCCAAAAATAGTAAGTTTTTTTAAAAATATTTAAATACAAATTTTTGATAAACAAATTCTAAAATGATACGCTTATATCAACAAAAATTCTTATTATCTTAATTTGTAAATATCTCATATCTATTATATTTCTCTATATTTTTTAAAAAAAACTGTTAAAGGATACTTATCTATCAACAAAAATTCTTGTTATTCTAATTTTTAAATCACAATCCCCAATCAACTATATTTCTCTATAAACCTGATGACTTTCCAGAAATAGTAAGTTTTTAAAAATTTTAATTAAAAAACAAATTTTGGCTAAATAATTCAAAAAGAATTCTCATATACATCAAAAAATCTTATTATTCCAATTTGTAAATCATAATCCCAAATCTACGATATTTCTATATAAATATGATAACTTACCAAAAATTATAAGTGTTTTAAAAAAATATTTAAAAAACAAAACTTTTGATAAAAAATTTTAAATAGAAATTTTTGATAATAAATAGAAATTTTTAATAAAACTCTTAAAGGATACTTATCTATCAACAAAAATTCTTGTTATCCTAATTTCTAAATCACAATCCAAAATTTACAAGATTTCAACGTAAGTATGTTAACTTTCCAAAAATATTAAGTTTTTTTAAAAAAAATATTTAAATAGAATTTTTTGATAATAAATTCTAAAAGAATACACATATATCAACAAAATTCATTTTATTCTAATATTTAAATCACAACCCTAAATTTAAAGTATTTCTCTATAAATATGATAACATTCCCAAAATAGTAAGTTTTTTTGAAAATATTTAATATACACATTTTAATAAAATTTCTTAAAGAATAGTCATCTTTCAACGAAAATTTCTCAAATCTACAATATTTCTTTATAAATGTGATAAACTTCCTAAAATAGTAAGTTTTTTAAAAAAATTATTTAAAATATAAAATTTTGATAAAAAAATCTAAAAAAATACTCATTTATCAATGAAAATTCATGTTATCCTAATTTCTAAATCACAATCCCAAATCTACAACTTTTCTCTGTAAATATGATAATTTTTTCAAAATAGTAAGCTTTTTTAAAAATTATTTAAAATACAATTTTTTGCAAAAAAAAATCTAAAAGAATACTAATTTATCAACAAAAATTCTTGTTATCCTAATTTCTAAATCAAAATTCCAAATCTACTATATTTCTCTATAAATATGATAACTTTCCCAATATAGTAGGTTTTTAAAAAAATATTTACAATACAATTTTTGGCAAAAAAAAAAATATATAAAAGAATACCCATCTATCATCAAAAATTCTTATCGTCATATTTTCCAAATCACAATCTCAAATCTACAATATTTATCTATAAATATGATAACTTTCCCAAAATAGTAAGTTTTTTAAAAAATTATTTAAAATACAAATTTTGCTAAAAAAATCTAAAGGAATACTCATCTATCAACAGAAATTTTTGTTATCCTAATTTCTAAATCACAATCCCAATCGTACATAATTTCTCTATAAATATGATAACTTTCCCCAAATAGTCTTTTTTTAAAAAAATTATTTAAAATACAAATTTTGATAAAAACTTTTAAAAGAATACACATATCTCTACAAAAATTCTTGTTATCATAATTTCTAATTTACATCACAAATCTACAGTATTTCTCTACGAATGTGATAACTTTCCCAAAATAGTAAGTTTTTAAAAAATTATTTAGAATACAAAAATTTTGATAAAAAATTCTAGAAGGATACACATCGATCAACAAAATATTTTCTTATTCTAATTTCTAAATCACAATCCCAAATTTACAATATTTCACGCTAAATATGATAACTTTCTAAAAATAGTAAGTTTTTCAAAAAATATTTAAAATAGAAAATTTTGATGATAAATTCTAAAAGAATACACATATATCAACAAAATTCTTGTTATTCAAATCTCTAAACAATCCCAAATCTACAATATTTCTCTATAAATATAATTGTTTTCAATAATTGTAAGTTTAAAAAAAAAAATTAAATACAAATTTTGATAAAAACTTATAAAAGAATACTCATTTATCAACAAAAATTTTTCTTTTCCTAATTTCTAAATCAGAATCCTAGATCTACAACATTTATCTAGAAATATGATTGCTTTTCAAAAATAGTAAGTTCTTACAAAGTTTATTTAAAATACAAATTTTTGATAAAAAAATCTAAAAGGATACGCTTATATCAACAAAAAAATTTGTTATCTTAATTTCTAAATTATAATGTCATATCTACAATATTTCCCTACAAATATGATAACTTTCCCAAAATAGTAAGTTTTTTAAGAAATTATTTAAAATACAAATGTTTGATTAAAAATTCTAAAAGGACATACATATCTCTACAAAAATTCTTGTTATCTTAATTTATAATTTAAAATCCTAAATCTAAAGTATTCCTCTGTAAATATGATAACCTTCCAAAAATAGTAAGTTTTAAAAAAATTATTTATAATATTATATTTTACTTTTTAAAATATTAAAGATATATATATATATATATATATCTTTATAAATCTTGTATAAATATTTTATCTTTATAAATCTTGTATAAATATTTAATTTATGTATTATTTTTAAAAAATTAGTATTTTATAAAAAAAATATTTTTTTAATTATTTTTGCGGATCCGGATACGAATATCCGCGGATAAGAATATAGAGACGGATATGCAGAAACCACGAAAGGAACTTTGTTATTAGGGTTGAATTTTCAGTCTTCGGGCCTCAACACCGGAGTTCATCCTGAGGCCTAGGTAGGTAGTGACGTCTCTCGCTGGGTCTTCCATAAGGAATGGTGGATATGCGAACATGATAATTTATACTCCTTCTGTTTCAAAATAGTTGATGTTTTGGATGAAGGCACAAGAATTAAGACATACACATTATCTTAAAAAGTAACACTAAAAATATTAAATAAATCTAATCCAGCCAATCATCAAAAATACTATAAAACATCATTGGTCACACGGTTTTCAATGACTTTTAAACTAATTAAAAAATATCAAACATTATGTATTTTGAAACATCAATAACTCTTCAAAACATCATCTGTTATGAAACGGAGGGAGTATGTTGTTATATATCTCCATGAATCTAGGAACTTTTGCTTGCATTATATTATTTGGTCTCGGATCCGGATATTAAATCCACGGATCCGGATACCCTAAATTTTCTGGATATCTGGATCCGTCACAGGCCTATGTTCAATGGTGTATACCCACAATAGAGTTTCTTAGATAAGTTTTATTAGTAAAATAATTATATAATTAAAATTTATTTTAATAAAATAAAATAAACCATTCACAAAAGGACACGTGAAGGAAAAATAAGAGACTATGCTAAGAGATATCTGTTACATCTCTTAAATAAGAGACATTTTATTTCTCTCTCGTACTTTTAATTTTTTTTTCCAGAAACCTCGTACTTTTAATTATCTTTTTACGTTTTAATAGCAAGACACCTAGCTAAGAAACTTGCATTAAAGATGCTCTAACCAAGCTGTCACGTGCTAGAATAAGCTTCAAAGTGGAGATGAATGCACGGACGGCTCTGTTAACTTGTTTGATGTTCTGGTGTTGTGGTCGGGAATATAAGAATAACTAAACAGAAACTAAAGTCATTTATTTATTTGTGTGTTAAATAGCTTAAAGACGAGATTACATGATTCCTACTACAGAAGAGAATCAGGGTGTTTATTTATGCGCTATTGGACATTTTGTTAACTCTCTGATAGAAAGAAGAGTAGGGCTATAACTTAGTCAGAACGAATACCACCCATGAAGCTCCTCGGATCTGGACAATTACCCGTCAACTCAGCTTGCGAAAAGTCGAATCCTGGGTTCTGCAATAACCGATAGAGACAGAACATGTAAAGAAAGATCGAAAGAAGCGATGTATACAGCTCGAGCCAAAACGTCTACGCCCATGCTTCATTTGCTCAATGCATTTCCAATAAATTGTTAGTTAAGACAAAGAGTAAGCAATTTCATCACCAAAGTAAGTAAGACAGCCACCTCAGGCAGGTTACACTTTTGGTTAACTATATAAACTTGCGTGTAGAGTTCATCCATTAACATAATAGATTGGCAACTTGAGAAGAAACAATAATATCAGAGCTTGAACAAAAAGAAACAATAAAGTGTAATTAGACAATCAAATGTAATTATGTTTTGACAAAGATTCATTCTGTCAGGTAGGTGGTGCCCAAGTTTTGCTTTATAGGGTAAACTGGGTGTCCAAGATAGCCTCCAAAAAGAAAAAGAAAAAACTAGAAAAGAAGAAACCATATCAAATCAATAAGAGCATCATTATCCAGGATTTCTTAGGATGGAGTTTAGAAGCTATCTTGATCACCCATTTTACCCTATAAAACCTTTACGCATAAGAAACCCTCGATAATGATGCTCAAAGGACTTTACGCATACTAACTTCTTCTTGAAACCTCGGCGGCATGAGACGCTTCTGTTCAAATGACAATCCTAAATCTACAATTTTTCTCTATAAATACAATAATCTTAATGTTCAAAAAAAAAAAATGATGACCTTACGTAAAATTATAAATTTTTAAAAAATATTTAAAATACAATTTTTTGATAAATTTTTTTAGAAGGATACACATCTATCAACAGATTCTTTTGTTATCCTAATTTCTAAATCACAATCCCCAATCTACCATTTTTCTCTATAAATATGATGACCTTTCCAAAATAGTAAGTTTTTTAAAAAATTATTTTAAATACAAATTTTTGTTAAAAATTTCTAAAAGATTACTTATCTATCATCAAAAATTCTTATTGTCCTAATTTCTAAATCACAATCTCAACTCTACAACATTTCTCTATAAATATGATAACTTTCCTAAAATGGTAAGGTTTTAAATAATTTATTTAAAATACAAATTTTTGATAAAAAAAAATTCTAAAAAAATACTCATCTACCAACAAAAATTCTTATTATCCTAATTTCTAAATATCCCAGATCTACAATATCTCTCTATAAATATGATAACTTTCCGAAAATAGTAATTTTCTTAAAAAAATTATTTAAAATACAAATTTTGATAAAACAAATTACAAAAGGATACACATCTATCAAAAAACAATTCTTGTTATTCTAATTTCTAAATCACAATCTCAAATCAACAATATTTCTCTACAAACATGATGACTTTCCAAAAATAGTAAGTTTTTAAAAAATTTAATTAAAATACAAATTTTAGCTAAATAATTATAAAAGAATTCTCATCTATCATAAAAATTTCTTATTGTCCTAATTTCCAAATCACAATCTCAAATCTAAAATATTTCTATATAAATATGATAACTTTACAAAAATAGTAAGTTTTTAAAAAAATTATTTAAAATACAAATTTTGATAAAAAAACTAAAAGGATACACATCTATCAACGAAAATTCTTGTTATTCTAATTTCTAAATCACAATACCAAATCAACAATATTTCTCTATAAACATGATGACTTTCCAAAAATAGAAAGTTTTTAAGAAAATTAATTAAAATACAAACTTTGGCTAAATAATTCTAAAGAATTATCATCTATCATCAAAAAATCTTATTTTCCTAATTTCCAAATCACATTCCCAAATCTACAACATTTCTCAATAAATATTATAACTTTCCGGAAATGGTAAGTTTTTTAAAAAATTATTAAAATAAAAAGTTTTGATAAAAAAATCCTAAAAGGATACACATCTATCAACAAAAATTCTTGTTATTCTAATTTCTAAATCACAATTCCAATTCAACAATATTTCTCTATAAATATGATGACTTTCCCAAAATAGTAAGTTTTGAAAAATTTATTTAAAATACAATTTTTTGATAATTGTTTTTAAAAGAATACTCATCTATCACCAAAAATTATAGTTATCCTAAATTCTAAATAAAAATCTCAAATCTACAACATTTCTCTATAAATACGACAACTTCCCAAAATTCTAAGCTTTTAAAAAAATTATGTAAAATACAAATTTTTGATAAAAAATTAAAAAGGATACACATCTATCACAAAAAATTATTATTGTCCTAATTTCTAAACCACAACCCCAAATCTTCAACATTTCTCTATAAATATGACAATTTCCTAAAATAGTAAGCATTTAAAAAATAATAAAAAATACAAATATTTGATTAAAAATTCTAAAACAATACTCATCTATCAACAAAAAATCTTGTTATCATATTTTCTCAATCACAATCCCAAACCTACAACATTTCTATATAAATATGATAACTTTCCAAAATTAGTAGGTTATTTAAAAAAATATTTAAATTACAAATTTTTGATAAAAAAATCTAAAAGAATACGCATCTATCAACACAAAATTCTTATTAACCTAATTTCTAACTCACAATCCCGAATCTACAACATTTCTCTACAAATACGACAACTTCCCAAAATAAAAAGTTGTTTAAAAAATTATTTAAAATACAAATTTTGATAAAACAAAGTGTAAAACAATACTCATCAATCAACGAAAATTCATGTTATCCTAATTATACAACATTTCTCAATAACTATGAAAACTTTCCAAAGATAGTAAGTTTTTAAAAAATTTACTTAAAATACAAATTTTTGATAAAAAAATTATAAAAGGATATACATATATCAACAAAAATTCTTATTATTCTAGTTTCTAAATCATAATCTCAAATCTAAAATATTTTTCTATAAATATTATAACTTCCCAAAAATTATAAGTGTTTAAAAGAATATTTAAAATACAAATTTTTGATAAAAAAATTCTAAAATGATACACATCTATCAGCAAATTTTTTGCAATCTTAATTTCTATTTTTCTCTGATGACCTTCCCAAAATAGTAAGTTTTTAAAGAAATTATTTAACCTACAAATTTTTGTTAAAAAATTCTAAAATAATACTTATCTATCACAAAAAATTCATGTTATCCTAAATTCTAAATGACAACCCCAAATCTTAAACATTTCTCTATAAATATGATAACTTTCCTAAAATAGTAAGGTTTTAAAAAATTTATTTAAAATAAATAGCTTTGATAAAAATTACTAAAAAAATAATTATCTATCAAAAAAAATTCTTAAATCAACAATATTTGTCTATAAACATGATGGATTTCCAAAAATAGTAAGTTTTCAAAAACATTAATTAATCTATAAATTTTGGCTAAATAATTCTAAAAGAATTCACATCTATCATAAACAATTCTTATTGTCATAATTTCCAAATCACAATCTCATCTCTAAAACATTTCTCTATAATTATGATAGCTTTCCAGAAATAGTAATTTTTTTAAAATAATATTAAAATTCAAAATTTGATAAAAAAATATCTTAAAAGGATACACATCTATTAACAAAAATTCTTGTTATTCTAATTCTAAATCACAATCTTTCTACAATATTTCTCTATAAATATGATGACTTTCCAAAAATAGTAAGTTTAAAAAAAAAATATTTAAATACAAATTTTTGATAAACAAATTCTAAAATGATACGCTTATATCAACAAAAATTCTTGTTATCTTAATTTGTAAATTCCCTGATCTATTATATTTCTCTATATTTTTGGAAAAAAAATTCTTAAAGGATACTTATCTATTAACAAAATTTTATGTTATTCTAATTTTTAAATCACAATCCCCAATCAACTATATTTCTCAATAAACATGATGACATTCCAGAAATAGTAAGTATTTAAAAAATTTAATTAAAATAAAATATTTGGCTAAATAATTCAAAAAAAATTCTCATCTACATCAAAAAATCTTATTATTCTAATTTCTAAATCATAATCTCAAATCTACGATATTTCTCTATAAATATGATAACTTACCAAAAATTATAAGTGTTTTAAAAAAATATTTAAAAACAAATTTTGTGATAAAATTTTTCTAAAATGATACACATATATCAACAAAAATTCTTGTTATCCTAATTTCTAAATCACAATCCCAAATCTACAATATTTCTCTATAAATTGATAACTTTCCCAAAATAGTAAGTTTAAAAAAAAATATTTAAAAACACAAATTTTTAATAAAAACTTTTAAAAGGATACACATAACTATAAAAAAAAATCTTGTTATCCTAATTTATAATTTACAATCTTAAATCTACAGTATTTCTCTATAAATATGATAACTTTCCAAAAATAGTAAGTTTTTTCAAAATTATTTAAAATACAATTTTTTTTGATAAAAAGTTCTAAAAGGGTAACAAGAATTTTTGCAGAGATATGTGTATCCTTTTAAAAGTTTTTTGAATCTAAAATCTGTATTTTAAATAAATTTTTAAAAACTTATTATTTTGGGAAAGTTATCATATTTGTAGAGAAATATTGTAGATTTGAGATTGTGATTTAGAAATTAGGATAACAGGAATTTTTGTTGATAGATTAGTAATCTTTTAGATTTTTCTTTTGCAAAAATATTTATTTTAAATAATTTATTAAAAAATTCTTGTTATCCAAATTTCTAAATCACAATCCAAAATTTACAAGATTTCAACGTAAATATGTTAACTTTCTAAAAATAGAAAGTTTTTTTTTAAAAAATTAAATATAAATTTTTGATAATAAGTTCTAAAAGAATACACATATATCAACAAAATTCATGTTATTCTAATATTTAAATCACAACCCAAAATTTAAAGTATTTCTCTATAAATATGATAATATTTCCAAAATAGTATGTTTTTTTGAAAATATTTAATATACAAATTTTAATAAAATTTCTTAAAGAATAGTCATCTTTCAACGAAAATTTTTCAAATCTACAATATTTCTTTATACATGTGATAAAATTCCTAAAATAGTAAGTTTTTTTAAAAAAAATTATTTAAAATATAAAATTTTGATAAAAAATTTTAAAACAATACTCATTTATCAATGAAAATTCTTGTTATCCTAATTTCGAAATCACAATCCCAAATCTACAACTTTTCTCTGTAAATATGATAATTTTCCCAAAATCGCAAGCTTTTTTAAAAATTATTTAAAATACAATTTTTTGCAAAAAAAATTTAAAAGAATACTCATCTATCAACAAAAATTCTTGTTATCCTAATTTCGAAATCACAATCCCAAATCTACAACTTTTCTCTGTAAATATGATAATTTTCCCAAAATCGCAAGCTTTTTTAAAAATTATTTAAAATACAATTTTTTGCAAAAAAAATTTAAAAGAATACTCATCTATCAACAAAAATTCTTGTTATCCTAATTTCGAAATCACAATCCCAAATCTACAACTTTTCTCTGTAAATATGATAATTTTCCCAAAATCGCAAGCTTTTTTAAAAATTATTTAAAATACAATTTTTTGCAAAAAAAATTTAAAAGAATACTCATCTATCAACAAAAATTCTTGTTATCCTAATTTCGAAATCACAATCCCAAATCTACAACTTTTCTCTGTAAATATGATAATTTTCCCAAAATCGCAAGCTTTTTTAAAAATTATTTAAAATACAATTTTTTGCAAAAAAAATTTAAAAGAATACTCATCTATCAACAAAAATTCTTGTTATCCTAATTTCGAAATCACAATCCCAAATCTACAACTTTTCTCTGTAAATATGATAATTTTCCCAAAATCGCAAGCTTTTTTAAAAATTATTTAAAATACAATTTTTTGCAAAAAAAATTTAAAAGAATACTCATCTATCAACAAAAATTCTTGTTATCCTAATTTCGAAATCACAATCCCAAATCTACAACTTTTCTCTGTAAATATGATAATTTTCCCAAAATCGCAAGCTTTTTTAAAAATTATTTAAAATACAATTTTTTGCAAAAAAAATTTAAAAGAATACTCATCTATCAACAAAAATTCTTGTTATCCTAATTTCGAAATCACAATCCCAAATCTACAACTTTTCTCTGTAAATATGATAATTTTCCCAAAATCGCAAGCTTTTTTAAAAATTATTTAAAATACAATTTTTTGCAAAAAAAATTTAAAAGAATACTCATCTATCAACAAAAATTCTTGTTATCCTAATTTCGAAATCACAATCCCAAATCTACAACTTTTCTCTGTAAATATGATAATTTTCCCAAAATCGCAAGCTTTTTTAAAAATTATTTAAAATACAATTTTTTGCAAAAAAAATTTAAAAGAATACTCATCTATCAACAAAAATTCTTGTTATCCTAATTTCGAAATCACAATCCCAAATCTACAACTTTTCTCTGTAAATATGATAATTTTCCCAAAATCGCAAGCTTTTTTAAAAATTATTTAAAATACAATTTTTTGCAAAAAAAATTTAAAAGAATACTCATCTATCAACAAAAATTCTTGTTATCCTAATTTATAAATAACAATTCCAAATCTAGTATATTTCTCTATAAATATGATAACTTTCCCAATATAGTAGGTTTTTTAAAAAAATATTTACAATACAATTTTGGCAAAAAAAAAATAAATACAAAGAATACCCATCTATCATCAAAAATTCTTATCGTCATATTTTCTAAATCACATTCCCAAATCTACAATATTTATCTATAAATATGATAACTTTCCCAAAATAGTAAGTTTTTAAAAAAATTATTTAAAATACAATTTTTTGCAAAATAAATCTAAAAGAATACTTATCTATCAACAAAAATTATTGTTATCCTAATTTCTAAATCACAATCTCAATCCTACATAATTTCTCTATAAATATGATAACTTTCCCAAAATAGTCGGTTTTTTAAAAATTTATTTAAAATACAAATTTTGATAAAAAAAACTTTTAAAATGATACACATATCTCTACAAAAATTCTTGTTATCATAATTTCTAATTTACATCCCAAATCTACAGTGTTTCTCTATGAATGTGATAACTTTCCCAAAATAGTAAGTTTTTAAGAAAATATTTAAAATACAAAAAATTTGATAAAAAAATCTAGGAGGATACACATCGATCAACAAAATATTTTCTTATCCTAATTTCTAAATCACAATCCCAAATTTACAGTATTTCACGCTAAATATGATAACTTTCCAAAAATAGTAAGTTTTTCAAAAAAATATTTAAAATATAAAATTTTGATGATAAATTCTAAAAGAATACACATATATCAACAAAATTCTTGCTATTCAAATATCTAAATCACAATCTCAAATCAACAATATTTCTCTATAAATATGATAGTTTTCAATAATTGTAAGTTTAAAAAAAAAATTAACTACAAATTTTGATAAAAACTTATAAGAGAATACTCATTTATCAACAAAAATTATTCTTTTCCTAATTTCTAAATCAGAATCCTAGATCCACAACATTTATCTAGAAATATGATTGCTTTTCAAAAATAGTAAGTTCTTACAAAATTTATTTAAAATACAAATTTTTGATAAAAAAAATCTAAAAGGATACGCTTATATCAAGAAAAATTCTTGTTATCTTAATTTCTAAATTATAATGTCATATCTACAATATTTCCCTACAAAATATGATAATTCACCAAAAATTATAAGTGTTTAAAAAAAATATTTTAAAACTAAGTTTTGATAAAAAATTCAAAAAGGATACACATCTACCAACAAAATTTATTTTTATCCTAATTTCTACTCTCTATAAATATGATAACTTTCCCAAAATAGTAAGTTTATTAAAAAATTATTTAAAATAGAAATTATTGATAAAAAATTCTAAAAGGACATACATATCTTTACAAAACTTCTTGTTATCTTAATTTCTAATTTACAATCCTAAATCTAAAGTATTCCTCTGTAAATATGATAACTTTCCAAAAATAGTAAGTTTTAAAAAAATTATTTAAAATCCAAAACTTTTGATAAAAATTTCTAAATGTATACACATCTATCAAAAAAAAAAATTGTTTTCCTAATTTCCAAATCACAATCCCAAATTTACAATATTTCAAGGTAAATATGATAACTTTCCAAAAATTGTTAGTTTTTAAAAAAAAAATATAAAACAGAATTTTTAGAAAATAAATTCTAAAAGGATACACATATATCAACAAAATTCTTGTTATTCTAATCTCTAAATCACAATCCCGAATCTACAATATTTCTCTATAAATATGATAACTTTTCCAATTTCTAAATCACAATGTCAAATTTACAACTTTTCTCTATAAATGTGATAAAATTCTTAAAATAGTAAGTTTTTTAAAAAAGTTGTTTAAAATACAATTTTTTGATAAAATTTTTTAAAATAATACTCATCTATCAATGAAAATTCTTGTTATCCTAATATCTAAATCACAAATCTCAAATCTACAACATTTCTCTATAAATATGATAACTTTCCTAAAATAGTAAGTTATTTAAAAAATCATTTAAAATAAAAAATTTGATAATAAATTCTAAAATAATACCCATCTATCCACGAAAAATCATGTTATCCTAATTACTAAATCTCAATCTCAAATCTACAATATTTCTCTATAAATATGATAACTTTACAAAAATAGTAAATTTAAAAAAAATATTTAAAATACAATTTTTTGCAAAAATCTTATAAAAGAATACTCATCTATCATCAAAAATTCTTATTGTCTTAATTTTTAAATAACAATCCCAAATCTACAACCTTTATCTATAAATATGATAACTTTCCAAAGATAGAATGTTTTTTAAAAAATTATTTAAAATACAAATTTTTGCAAAAAAAAATCTAAAAGAGTACTCATCTATCAACAAAATTCTTGTTATCCTAATTTATAAATCACAATCCCAAATTTACAATATTTCTCTATAAATATGATAATTTTCCCAAAATAGTAAGTTTTTAAAAAAATTATTTAAAATACAAATTTTTGCCAAAAAATTATAAAAGGATATACATATCTCTACAAAAATTCTTGGTATCTTAAATCTACAGTATTTCTCTATAAATATGATAACTTTCCTTTTTAAAAAATTATTAAAAATACAATTTTTAGCAAAAAAAATCTAAAAGAATATTAATTATCAACAGAAATTCTTGTTATCCTAATTCCTAAATCACAATCCCAAATCTACAATATTTCTCTATAAATATGATAACTTTCCCAAAATATTAAGTTTTAAAAAAAAATTACAAATTTTTGATAAAAACTTCTAAAAGGATACACATATCTTATAAAAATTATTGTTATCACAATTTCTAATTTTCAATCTCAAATTTACAGTATTTCTCTATAAGTATGATAATTTTCCAAAAATTAAAGTTTTAAAAAAATTATTTAAAATACAAATTTTTTGATAAAAATTCTAAAAGGATACACATCTATCAACAAAAATCCTGGTTATCCTAATTTTTAAATCACAATCCAAAATTTGTAAATATGATAACTTTCCAAAAATAGCAAGTTTTTTTAAAAAATATTTAAATTAGAATTTTTTGATAATTAATTCTAAAAAAATTCTAAAAGGATACACATATATCAACAAAATTCTTGTTATTCTAAATTCTAAATCACAATCCTAAATTAATAATATTTTTCTATAAATATGATAACTTTTCCAAAATAGTAAGTTTTTTAAAAAATATTTAAAATACAATTTTTTTTATAAAAAATTCTAAAAGAATACACATTTATCATCAAAAATTCTTATTGTCCGAATTTCTAATCACAATTTGAAGTCTACTACATTTCTCTATAAATATGATAACTTTCCTAAAATAGTAAGTTTTTTAAAAAAATTATTTTAAATACAAATGTTTTGATAAAAATTCTAAAACAAAACTCATCTATTAACGAAAATTCCTTTTATCCTAATTTCTTAATCATAGTCTCAAATCTACAACATTTCTCTATAAATATGATAATTTTCCTAAAATAGTACGTTTTTAAAAAATTATTTACAATACAATTTTTTGCAACAAAAATATAAAGGAATACTCATCTATCATAAAAATTTCTATTGTCCTCATTTCTAAATCACAATCCCAAATCTACAACATTTATCTATAAATATGATAACTTTTCAAAAATACTAAGTTTTTAAAACAATTATTTAAAATACAAATTTTTGCAAACAAAATCAAAAGAATACTCATCTATCAACAAAAATTCTTGTTATCCTAACTTCCAAATCACAACACCAAATCTACAATATTTCTTTATAAACATGATAACTTTCCCAAAATAGTAAGTTTTTTAAAATTTATTTAAAATACAATTTTTTGATAAAAACTTCAAAAAGGATACAAATATCTCTACAAAAATTCTTGTTATCCTAATTTATAATTTACAATCCCAAATCTACGATATTTCTCTATAGATATGATAACTTTCCAAAAATAATAAGTTTTTAAAAATTTATTTAAAATACAATTTTTTGATAAAAAACTCTAAAAAGATACACATCTGTCAACAAAAATTCTTGTTATCCTAATTTCTAAATCACAATCCAAAATTTACAATATTTCACGGTAAATATGATAACTTTCCAAAAATAGTAAGTTTTTTAAAAACATATTTAAAATATAAATTTTTGATAATAAATTATAAAAGGATACACATATATCAACAAAATTCTTGTTATTCTAATCTCTAAATCACAATCCCAATTCTACAATATTTCTATATAAATATGATAACTTTCCAAAAATAGTAAGTTTTTTAAAAAAATATTTAAAATAAATTTTTTTTTATAAAAAAAATCTAAAAGAATACTCATCTATCATAAAAAATTCTTGTTGTCCTAATTTCTAATTACAATCTCAAATCTACAACATTTCTCTATAAATATGATAACTTTCCTAAAATAGTAAGTTTAAAAAAAATATATTTAAAATACAGTTTTTTGATATAAAAATTCTAAAACAATACTCATCTATCAATGAAAATTCTTGTTATCATAATTTCTAAATCACAATCTCAAATCTACAATATTTCTCTATAAATATGATCACTTTCCTAAAATAGTAAGTTTTTAAAAAAAAATATTTGAAATACAAATTTTTGATTAAAAAAATTCTAAAACAATACTCATCTATCCACGAAAATTCATGTTACCTAATTTATAAATCACAATCTCAAATCTACAATATTTCTCTATAAATATGAAAACTTTTCCAAAATAGTAAGTTTTTTACAAAATATTTAAAATACAAATTTTTGATAAAAAAATTCTATCAGCGAAATTAAAGAGAGGGAGAAGGAAACCAGACATGGAAAGAGAATGGAGAGACAGCCGGTGATGGAGGCACAAGGTAAATCAGGGTCACGGAGTTAGGGAGGGAAGAGAGAGTTATACCCACTAATGGGTTTATTATTGAATTCGATTAGACTCAGGAAAATAAAAGAGTAAGCTCAACGTTGACCTTGATTATCAAAAATACAAAAATTAATATAATCGCAATAGTGTAATTGGGATATTAGATGATTTAAGTTAATTAATCGAATCTAAACCAAAAATTAAAAACTTGATTACATTTACTTTAAAAACTCTAAATTTAGAGTAAAACCCTTAACAATGAAACCTTATTTGGCCTAGTGATTTGATTTAAAGATTATTAATGTTTTTACACAGATTTGAATTTCAAATCAGAATAATAGTTTATCAATACTTATAGTATAGTTTAAAAAAATAAAAATTATTAGTTAAGTGCTATGAACTCACTGATCATACATGTGTCAAATATTTTTTAAGGACAACCATAATGTATGTCATATTTTTTATATTTGACAAGTGGCAACCCTGTAATGGAAACCGACGAAAAACCATGGGTAGTGCCCAAAACAAGATAATAAAACCCACTATCGAAAATAAGGGCATAACCGTCAATTCACCTTCTAATTCGCGACTTTTCTCGAAAAAGCAACTTCGAGAGAAGCGTAACCGATTAGCGCTAAATAAGAGAAGATAATATTTACAAAAACGCCACTTTTCCTTTTTCTCTGCCTTCATTATTAGTGTTAAAAAAACTTTGATCATCGGATTGGGTGAAACATCCAACTCCAATAAAGATAAAAATAAAAATATTGAAAGTTTGATTTGAGAAACAAGTGTTAAGTTTTCTTGATCCTCTTCTCTCTCTCTGTGCTCGTTTGATGGGAGTTACTGTTTCCCGGAAAATTCACTCTTGCCATGGCTGCTAAACTGTCTTACAAGGACTCTCTAAAAGCTCTAGAAGCCGATATTCAACACGCTAACACTCTGTAAACTCTTGATTCCTCGGTTTATTCTTATCATAAATTCTCGATCTTTCCGCTTTTTTAGCTGTGTATTTTAGGTTATGTCAGGTCGAAGCTAAGTTATAGCTTCTCGGTATTGCTTTTATCTCTCTCCCCCCTTTTTATTTCTCCTCTGTTTGGTTTGCATGTAAGAGTTCCTTCTTGTTTGAATTGAAATCTGTGATGAATTTTTCAGATTCTGTTAGTTGATTAGTTCCACTAGTGGGTTTATGTGGTTGAAAAATTGCACTCTTTTATTTTTCTGGTAATTCAGTTGATATAGGGCTTATGTAGATACTAACTGTTTTAGCTCACCAGCTGTGTCTTGGGATTCTTGTTCTCAACTAAGTTGACTTGAAGCTGAACATCTCAGTGACTCTTTTTTTTTTAGCTAGATCATTAATGTTTTATTGAAACCGATCCATGTCTGAGCTGCATATCAGCTTTGTTTTGTGTACTGTGTCATCCATCTTATTACTTGTTATACCCCTACATGCATACTTGCATGTTTTGATGCCTTGACCAAAAAAATATGTCTACTGTTAGTGGCGTTGGTAATGACTTATTCTTCTTCTTCTTCTCTTTTTCAAAATGAATATACAGAGCTTTGGATAACCCGCGGGAGAAGGACGGAGCACGTGTTCAGATGAGATTATCATACAGTCCAGCTGCTCAGTTTTTTCTTTTCCTTGTACAATGGACTGATTGTCACCTCGCTGGTTCCCTCGGCTTGCTCAGAGTCCTTATCTATATGGTACCTCTTTCCCTCCTTTTAGTTTACTACATTCACCATGTTCTACTTCTTGATTGTTTTGATTAACTCTTTGAGCTATGTTTGGTTCAGACTTATGCGGATGGGAAAACCACAATGTCGGTTTACGAAAGAAAAGCCAGTATCAGAGAGTTCTACGGTATATGTTCTTTTTTGCGTTTATGTAATTTTTGATATTGCTTATGCTTATACTCTTTTTTCTTTTTTTTTAATTTGTAGCTGTTATATTCCCATCCTTGTTGCAACTACAAAGGGGAATCACAGACCTCGAAGACCGTAAGCAAAAAGAAGTATGCAGCATGCGATACAGAAAGAAGGACGAGGGCAAAAAATGTGAGCTCTCCGAGATTGAGATTGAGATGGAGAGGGAAGAAGAATGTGGAATCTGTATGGAGATGAACAGCTTGGTTGTGCTGCCTAACTGTACTCACTCTCTGTGCATCAAATGCTATCGCGATTGGTAAAGTCACTAAAGTGCTCCTCTCTTTTCTTTTGAAGTGTTCTCTTTTCTGAGGAAAGTGTAATGTTTATCTATTCTCAGGAGAGGGAGGTCACAGTCATGCCCTTTCTGTAGAGACAGCCTTAAGAGAGTGGACTCGGGCGATCTCTGGATGTTCTTGGAGAACACTGATACGGCGAATCCCTCTGTGATTGCTAGAGAGAATCAGAGAAGGTTGTTTGTGTACATAGAGAAGTTACCACTGGTGGTTCCAGATCAAGCGTTTGCTTCTTCTCCTTACGATTCTCATGTGAGGTGAAAGAAGTAAGAGAGGCGTAAACCGGGTCTGGCGAATCTTTACATGTATCTATTTATTAGAAGTTAGCAGAAGTAGTTGTAATCTTGTCTTTTTAAACTCTGCTTCTTTTACCATATTTTCTTGGGAAAGTTCCACTTCCTACATGCTTTTTGTACATTTGGTTTGTGGTTCCCATTACGAACATAAACCCTTTTCTTCATGAAGTGTTTATTCACAATCACCATGGTTGTTACTTGTTAGCCTATTCAATTATTAAGATCAGACATTGTGTACTGCACAACCATGGTGGTAAAACAACTGTTATCCTCTTCTACTAAATGTTGTAATAAGGTTAAAACTATTTTCTCAAGGTTCTAGCTAAACGAAATCTTCAAAAGTTTAGATTAGTTGAGATGAGAAGTTTTGAAGTTTTAATAAACGGAAACTAAAATTTAAACTATTGCCATTCAACGTCCTAATTATATGACAGTTTATCTTGCTATGGTCTATGATCTAAGGTTCACAACTTATAAAGCAAGTTACAGAAAAAAATGGTTCACAACTTATAGGTTGTTCGAAAAAGAAAGAAAAAAAAAACCAAAAACTAATATCATGGAGGGACACTTTTATGTTGATATCAAGTGGTAATGACTTTGCATGGTCAATAGTTTCTCAGTTGTAGCTAGAATCTTTGGTAGATAAGATTCGTTGATCATTAGCCTACACAGATGCTTTTCTCTGTAAATGTGAAGTTTATTTTACAGATTGATTAATATATGAAACACACAGTCCACTATTCGGTTCTAGTCAGGAGACTGCTTCCTGAGCTTCCTGCCTATAGCTGCAAAGTACACAGGAGACTGCTTCCTGAGCTTCCTGCCTATAGCTGCAAAGTACTTGCCATTTAAATTTGCCTACTGAATCTCCATCTTAGTTTATTCTCGTGACCCATCAGCTCCATACCTATTCTGCTATACAGTCAGAACCAAACGTTATACACAAACAATTATGTATATGTATATCATCAAAAACCGATATATCGGACCATATTAGTTTTTTTTTTTGGTTTTATGGTTTATCTCTCTTTAATGGTTAGTAATGTATAATAAACAAAATGGTGCAGTAACTTTTATATATATATAGTAGTGTTTATATAAAGTAGTGTTTATTCACTCCAGAGGCTGTCACATCAGATTCCAGCTAGAAAAATCGATCATTCTCAAGGTGACACGTGTCTCATCCCTTCGAACTCTGGGTTTCATTAACGGGAAAATGAAATTGATGCGGGCTTATTTTAGTCACTTGGACTGCAACTTACATGATCTAAGTCCACCATCTTTTATCTTCGTTTTCTAAACCGTGAAAAAAACATGTCTAGCTTGCGGCTGTTCTTGAACTCTGTGATTTTGAACTGACAATGGAGCTCCAGTTAAGTTACAGAGGACGACTATTCTGGCCAATCTCCGTTGTAAGCAATTAAAATCAGAAACGTTACCTAATCCAACCGGATTCAATCAATGTCATTAAAGTTCTTCTTAACTCCATCTCCTCCACTCTTTCCACAATTTCTCATTCAATGTTCTCATCTTTCTTCAAGTCGGTGAATTTACATATATAAATAGGTGAGCCTTGATTCTGTAAACCTCACCATTTCATTCTCCCCCCTCACAATCATATTAACTCTAAAAACTTTTCAGAGAACAATGGCAAAAGAGCTCTGGCATATGAGAGAAAGCCCAAAACTTCCCAGAGAAAGACAGTCGCTCCAAACCCTCTGTACTCATCATGCTCGAAAAGCTCTGCACTCCTCTTTCTGCCGCCGCCTCTGAAGAAATCACCCTCACTACTCCTCAGCACCACCACCAAGTTCCCTCCGATCAAAACGAAGCCGTGAACAACATAGCTGGCATTCCAGATGAAGTGAAATTGGAGGAAGATGAAAGTACCAAAACAAAAGAAAAGGAGAGGAAGATAATAACAATGGCGGCGTTGATTTCTATAGAAGAAGAAACTTTAAATAATTAGGTTTGTAGGCACACGTACACACATGACACACAGTTAAAGAGACCACTTTGGTTCAACAGTTAATTACCAATTGGTTAAGTAAACCAGTTCGCTACAGTTTAAAAAAAAACAGAGAATGCTTTGTTAACAAAACCAACTAATTAAGCAAACCGAGTTAAGTAAAATTTTATGTTATAAATAAAAAAAATCAAAAAATCAATACCTCAACATTCTAATATATATATATAAATAGAATGAAATGATTTATATATATAGAAAATTTTATTATTTATTATTTATTTTATATTTTATATTTAAATGTACTTATTAAATATCTCGAATGAATATAATCTTAATTATTTTTTAATATATATAGGCAATTGTATTATTTATTTAAATTTTAAATTTAAAACTTTAAATTCAATGTACTTATTCAATTTTAAAATGAATGTAATTTTTTAATTAAACAAAAACATTGTTTTCATCAAAATCCTAGGATAATAAAATTTAATACATTTCTATTTCGTATATTTTCAAATACGAATTTAATATTTAAATAAATATAAATGCAGTAACAAACATTTTCATCATTTTAATATCCAATTTTATTGTTTTAAATAATTTTATAATATTCGTATAAATATTTATATATATATATATAGATCTAATAAACAAAAAATTATTTAACAATAAATACAATCAAGTTACTCAATACATAATTAAATTATTGTAAAACTTATATTAAATAAATTAGTTAGTAAAAATTATTTCAAAAATTCTAATCAATTATTTTGATACTGTGGTTAATTTCATATTTATATAATAATACATATAAGATTCTAAAAATATGTATATATATATATATATAATTTATTTCTTTTATATCATCTAAAGATTTAATTTTAGGAAAAATTGTATAAGAAAAATAAAAAAACAATTTATTTCATGAAAAATATATATATATATGAGAGAAAAATAACTTTATTTTACTTATTATTTATAACACCACTGATGACAAAAAAAAAACCACTGAATTCAATCCATAGTAGTGTTTTTTTATAAACATTACGTATTTTTATTAAATTAAAATAAAAATTAAGAGAAACCAAATAATTATAATTTAAAATATTGTAATAACTCGACATAATAAAATTCTAAAATGAATATTAAAATAAATAGTTAAAATAATTGTGAAAAAATTATGAAAATAAATTAAATTTTACTTCCAACTTAAGATACTTCAAATAAGTTTATAGGTGTTCAGTTTGGAGCTAATATTTTTAAATGCAAATGGAAGTTGAGCCGAGTGCTGAATATACATACCCACACACTTAAGATCCCAAATTAGAGCAACTCACAATTAACCAACAAATTATGAATCACTAATTTAAAAAAAAAATACAATAAGAAAACTCATATACACCTCAAACATAATTCCAACAAACTCTAATATTAGTTGAGACCATAAACGTCAAAATATATCGTTCTTGCAAAACAAACATAAAATACACACATGAAAATATACAATTATATAAATACAAAAATTACATGCAAATCAAATTCTGCGCGTAGCGCGGACCGACCCTAGTATATATATATATATATATATATATATGTGCGTGTTTATATATGTATATTATTTGTTGCTGGTCTCTTTCATCAAGCCCGCCTAATCTGAAGAAACATCTAGTAAGAAAGGACAACACCCAAATCATAGCTTTACTGGGAAAACATTAGTTAGAACTTAATTAGAAGGTATTTATTTTCCTATAGTTATAAGCAAGACATTATTGAAAATTTATGTTTTAGAGTACGTTACTCAAAAGCATTTAGTATAAAAAAATTGCGGTCAAGTAGTCAACTAATAATTAATTCCTTGCATAACTATATTCCATGTTTTCATTTGGTGGCTTTTAGATTACCATTGATGGGTCTCTCCATCTACTACTTCGTCAGTTACACATTTACAAAAATAATTTAGATTACCATTGATGGTCTTTTCGGGATATAAATAATTTCTTAGATAATTACTACTTAGCTAAAGATTAACCCACTAATCCTTCCCGCCTTTTCATCCCTCCTCTCAACTTCCATTTGACACATTACACGTTGTTGACTAGCTCATTATATTATTATCAGTGTTTGCTATTTAGATATTATCATTTAGTTGAAATGTGTTGCTTATATTGAACAAAAGAAAATAAAGACTGACAAAAATTCATAAGTTTTATGCCAAACAAGTAATCTTTAGAAAATTATTGGATATTATTCTATAATCAACTTATATTCTTCAAAATAATAATGGCGTCATATAGAGTATATTTGTAATTGGAAGGATTTTGGAGAAATATTGATATGAAATTTTGTGACTAATAGGGATGGATACATATAGTAATCAATTAAATATCAATATTTTGTATTTATCATATTTTGTAGTTTTTCTTATATATCTTTTTTATTTTTGACTTCGAAGAAATAAAAATTTATTTTGTATAAACTAAAAAATTGAGACCTATAACGTTAATTTATAAACAAAATATCAGAATTAATGGAATTTAATGGCTCATTGAGTTTATATTCCTTGTTTACTAGCTAAACTTCTCTCATATTCCTTGTTACTTAGCTAAACTCACTCCTTTGTGTTCACCACTCCATTCTATTAATCTTCTCTCTCTTTTTTTTCCATGGAGCACCGGCGCATTGCCCACGGCGCAGCGCCTCCGTTGACCGCCGTGGAGAGATTTTTATACGGCCAAAACAATGATGCCTTGAGTACCAAGAAACAAAAGGCTCCTAAAGAACGACAACCACCGATCGTGAGAAGGACAGCGGTGACTGAGATTGTAAACGATAACAAAGAGAACACGACGTTTGGTCCAAAGAAGGAGAAACACTTGGTCGTTCATGGCCGAAGCCCTAATGGGGGCATGGTCGTCAAAGATGCAACCACGAAGAAGCGACCATACAAGAATCTTATCAAAGGGCAATGGACAACGGAAGAAGACAGGTATATACTGGTAGATATGTATTTATGCTTTTTACATAGATTTATGCATGCGTCTATATGAAAAATCTAAGTTTATAGTTATGCGTTTGTAATTAAACACGAACATATATGCATAGAAAGTTGATTAAGTTGGTGAGGCAACATGGGGAGAGGAAATGGGCAATAGTCTCGGAAAAACTTGAGGGAAGAGCAGGCAAACAATGTCGTGAGAGATGGCATAATCATCTCCGTCCTGATATCAAGGTTTTTTCTGAAATCTCTCTATATAGTATAGCTTATTTTTTTGTTTTATATGTAACGTAAGTTTTATTAGATCTAGGGTTCTAACATAAGTCTCTATCTTTCTATGTGTTTTGTCGTTTGCCTTTCCAGAAAGATGGATGGAGCGAAGAAGAAGAGAGGGTTCTTGTAGAAGCACACACAAGAATCGGGAACAAGTGGGCAGAGATCGCAAAACTCATACCTGGACGCACCGAGAACTCTATCAAGAATCATTGGAACGCGACTAAACGACGCCAAAACTCAAAACGCGAAAAGAAACGCCAAGCAAACGCTGATAATAATGATAGCGATCTCTCTCCACCAGCTAAAAGGCCTTGTATTCTCCAAGACTACATCAAAAGCATCGACAACAATAACAAGGACAATGACGATAACAAGAATGAGAACTCCATTAGTGTTTTTTCTACACCAAATCTCGATCAGATCTATTCTGATGGAGATTCTGCATCGTCGGTCCTTGGCGATCCGTATGATGAAGAGCTGGTTTACCTACAAAACATCTTTGAAAACCACCCGGCTTCTCTTGACAACATGAGTCTGAGCCAAGCATCTGATGAGGTGAACCAGTCTTCATCATCTGACTTCATGATCAAGAACCCTAACCCTAACTCCCACAACGTTGTTCAGACTCATCATCATGATCAGGGAATGGTCTCCGTTCCAGCGAACACTCCGCACCTTGCGTCTGATATCTACTTGTCTTACTTGCTGAATGGTACGACGTCGTCCTACGCCGACCCTTATTTTCCGTCTTCCTCATCTTCCACGTCATCCACCACCGTTGAGCAGGGAGTCCATAACGAGTTTCTTGTGCCTCAAGCTAACTCTACTGGTGAAAGGAGAGATATGGATCTGATAGAGATGATCTCTGCTTCTACACAAGGGAGCAACATCTCCTCCTTCCCATTATTCTAGCTGCCAACATGATCATGTGATACTATGCGATCATCATTATGATCATTCTCTATCATCTCTCCCTTTGTTTAATGTTTTGTTTTCTTAAAAAATTCCCTAGATCATAAGATACAAGCTTCTTCTCGTATCAAAATAATTAGGGTTTATCTGGTTCTTTTTTATCTAATACTTTCTTCGTTTTATTGGTTAATCTTTTTTTCATTTCAACTTATGTTTTTCACGTAATTTACTGGTTGTTTAGTTTGCGTAATTTACTGGTTGTTTAGTTTGAGATTAGTGATTCTCACTTACGTTACGAAATTGATATATTAGTCTAAATTAAGTCCATTAATTCAATTAAAAATATAACCACTAGACTTTTATTCAAAAAGAGTTGAGCAAACTCAAACAAACAAAGGTACAGAAACTGCATATATTATAATACGTGTCTTGCAGTGAAGTAAAACAAACGAAAAGTAGGTTGCTTACAACAATTTAAACTTCAAATGACAAACATATTCTCCAAACTCAAACATATATATTATCTTTAACATTAATCACGCACTAACCACCTCACCGCGAGGCTGCAAGTAGACATGTAGCCCGTTCTTCATGAAGAGCGACAGCGACATCTTCTGCTCGACGCGGTGACCGGGAACTGGAAACAGCCGGTAACGGAGGAGAACGGCTGAAGCCACCGACTTCATCTGGAGATAAGCCAAGTCTTTTCCCAAGCAAGTCCTTGGTCCGGCGTTAAACGCTACGAACTTGTAACCATCATTAGGAGTCTCGAACCGGTCACCTTCGGCCGTGAGCCACCGTTCTGGACGGAACTCGAGACAGTCTTGGCCCCAAATTGTTTTCATTCGTCCGATCGAGTAAATCGAGTAGGTTACCGTCGAGCCTTTTGGCACGAAAGTTCCGTCAGGCAAAACGTCGTCGGCGATGACGTACTTGAAATCCTGCATGGTATTTGGAGCGTTACTGATTATTAACCTGGACTCTTAATCAGTTATATGTAGACGGTTCTTAACTTTAACTTTTCTTTGTTAAAAATTAAGAAACGGTTCTTAGCAAACCCCAACCTAAGAGTTCGGGTTAATTATGGTCTTACGATATGAGCGACAAAAACAGCTAAAATAAATTTAATGATTGTTTTGCGTCAAATTTTGCCATGTTCTTTTGGTAAACAATAACTCAAATTAAGTAAAAGTCAAATGTGATTTTAACCGTCAATTGATAGTACTAGCTAGCAGCCAAGGGTTAAGAAAAATAAATCTTTGAATTGTGATATTCAGTTTAAAAAGAAAATTTATATTCAGCTTAAAAAGAAAATTTTTATTCAGCTTAAAATAAAAATTAATTGAATTAACTAGTCAATTTTAGAGAATTATTTCAGGAACTTTTGTGAAACTTAGTATGTAGTATATATTTAGAAATATATCAATATTTACGTAGTAATTAATTATGACTACGTTAATTTTACGCATCTCTCCTGGCCATATGCGTTATGAATAATATTCCCATGAACGAAATAATCAAAAATTAAATAATTGTATTTTCACCTGAGGCACAGAAGGGTATAAACGCAGCGTTTCAGCCAAAGCAGCCTTGAGGTAGACGAGCCTATCTGCCTCGTCGAACTCCAACGGCGTCTCCGTCCACTTCCCCTGATCACTACCACGTGTCTCTTTCAGAACCGTCGATAACTCCTCAACGATCTTCTTCTCCACCTCAGAGTTGTTCATGACGAGCCAAAAGAACCAGCTCAGAGCAACTGAAGAAGTGTCACGACCCGCGAGGACAAAGTTAAGCGCGATACGCTGAAGAACATCAGTCGCAAGAACGTTACCGTTAACGTCACGTTTCTTCATGAAACGTGACAAAAGATCATCGGAAGGAGAGTTTTTCCGAGCGTCGATTGCATCATTCATGTAAGTCTCAACGATCTCAAGGCTCTTCTTGAGCTTATCCTCCGAGCCAATCCCCATGGCTTTCTGAATCCTCCACAAAAAACCGGTGTAGAGAAGCCTCTTTAGAGTAGCCTCGGTCGCAGTGTCAAACGCCACTGAGAATGGATTCACCGGGAGGTCCGGTGATAGCGTCTCCGGATCTTTCCCAAAAGTCAAACCACAAATATTGTCAAAAGTCAACCTCAAAAACAAATCTTGAAGATCAACCGGTTTGTTGTCCTTAACCGCCCGGTCTAATATAAGCCATAACCGGTTCTTGATAGCCCCGTTAACCCACCGAGCCATGGCTTGTCTAAGAGTCCTTGTAGTGAACTCAAGCGCTGCGGTCTTACGTTGCATGAGCCATGTGTCACCATCGCTGTTGAAGATTCCTTGTCCTAATAGATCGTGGAAAGCCGCTCGCCACATCGGACCTTTTGGGTAGTTATCGAACCTTGTCTTAAGAATATGCTCGACGTTTTTGGGGTGACACGTCACGGTGTAAAAACCTTGCGTCTTGGCCACGAAAGGTATCACCATGGTGCTTGTTTGGTACGTGCCGCCAGTGGCTCGGAGGTTATCAGCGATCCAATCATGGACTCGGTTCCGGTTAGCGATCAGATACGGCAGGCTTCCGACGATAGGTAAGACTTTGGGACCGGTTAGTCTCCTGGAGATGAAGTAGAACCATATAGCGTAGATCGATAGAGCGGCTACGGCGTAGCCGGTTAAGATAGGGTTTAGGGCTTCCATTTTTGGGTTTAGGCTATTTGTTTTTGTTGTATGGAGAGATTGGTGCGAGACATATATATGGTGAAGGAGAGGGGTGTGTTTTATATGTAGAAATGAGAGATATTTTTTACCATAAGCTATAACAAGAAAAGCATTTTTGTTTTCCAATTAGGAGAAAGTAGTTGGGACATTTTTAATTTGGGTTGATAAGAATTTTATGTGTATGGTTTGGGTTGGGCTAATAGAACACGAAAGCAAAATTAACTGTCCCGTTTGAATTTAGTTATGATTTTTTGAGCATCGAATATCCAACTTATTTATCAATAAAATACTTTATTTTATATGAAATCAGCCTAGCAATGAGATCTCTGCTTCGAGAATAAAGATTTGGTCAATGGTAGTTTAGCCCACTATAAGAAATTCAGTTTGCTTGGAGTCGAACACTTCCAGAGTAAAAACACACTTGCGAAAGATTGTTTTCCATTTTCTTTTATTTGTCGCATTATTGTTGATAATAAATTAGACATTCAGACTCGTATAAAATTTTGGCTGGCCCTGTTCGTTTTTGTATATGTCTCAAAAATCAGAATACCTAGGAGAAATATTCAGCTGATAAAAACATGAGCTAATCCAAAATGCTATACACATTTCAAGTACTTAGCTATTATCTAATCCAAGAAAATATTTTAGAAAACCTATGCTTGAAGATATATTCCCAATATAAGCCTCAGTAAAAGAAAAGATACATTGCCAATATTTTTTCCAAAACTCTTTGCAGTCAAAATTTCAGATCACCCAACCTAACAAAGAAATATGTTTCCTCCTTTATTAAAATCTAATAAATCATGATATTATTCCTTAAGATTCACTAGCTTTTGGGATTATATGGGTTAATAGTCTATTAATTTTTGTTTTTTGGCTAAATAATATATAATTTGTTTATTAATTTAGTTACTAGAATTTCTTGTGTTGGTTGTTCATGATTTATATTTTAACTTTTGATAAAATTTTAACTTTACATAAGATTTTTATTGATTTGTAAGTGTTTTTTACTTTCTTAATTTTAAAATCTACTTGTCTGATCTAAAGATTTTGGAAAATTGGATTTGTAGATTTTTTATTTTTTGAAAAACTGGGCTGTTTTAAAAATGAATGAAAAATAACCAGAGTTATTAAAAAACTACTTTTTTATCAACAACTAAATTTGTTTTTTTTCTGGTTTGTCATTTTTATTTCCTCTTATACAAAACAAGCATGGAGCGAAAATGCAAACCACCTGAAACAGAGGATCTCCAGACAATGAAAAGCTGTCTAACTTTAGAAACCCCATTTATCAACTTTTTGTGTGATGCTATACATTCTTTGCTAGATCTTGCAATGAAAAACACCCAAATATTGATCATGTTTCTATAGATTTTTTTATCGATCTCGTCTATAGATAGTGATTGTATGGAAAATGGGTATTGACGTGAAGGAGACCGGTGCAACAATATGGAAAGTTTTTAGATTCTCAATGAACACAAGCATCAAATTCATGAGAAACCACCCGGTCTCGTCAGGGGTTTTCATGTTTTTACTTGCGCTATACGTCATCCTTCCTTCATTGTTCTTCTTCTTGATATACTCGTCGCCGGTTCTTGCTTGTGGTGTAGTGTATGCCCGAGAAAAGATGGGATTGAGTATTCCATCTTCAGGATCAAAGAGTTGTGGAGGAGAAAAGGATGGTGTTAGATGTCACTTAAGACAACAAAGAAGTGTTAGACGAAACGCTAGAATGCAAGTTGAAGAATGGGACTCACAAACAAGCGAGGAAGAGAAGGACAAAGTTATCTTGACCTCTCTTTACAATGACCTTCTCGGTCGTAAACCACATTTCGAGGAGTCTCCTAAAGCAATAGAAACAGAAGTTGTAGAAGACAATGAGAAGTCTGTTGGTGAGGAAGACTCGCAAATGTCTTATGTTAACGTTGAAGAACCAATGGTTTGCAATAGGGTCAAAGAAGAGAAAGAAGAGATGAGGGAGGAGATGAGCAATTCTAATGAACATGGGGTTTCAGAGATTGATAGAGATAGGAGACTAGAGAGTCTAATAGCAAGAAGAAGAACAAAACGTCTCTTCAAACTAGCTCTTCATCAACATAATAAGCATCAAGCTGAGGAAACAGCTAGGTCTACACATAACAACAACCTTCGTGTTAACATTCCAGGGAAAAATAACAACAACCCTTTTGAAAAACGTCGAAACTACTATCCATCAGATGATGATAGTACTGTTATGGGATTACAATTTCCATCCTCAGCACCTTCTGTGATGTTACAAGCTAGAAACCCTTTTGACATTCCTTATGATCCTCAAGAGGAAAGACCTATTCTTAGTGGAGACAGCTTTGATCAAGAGTTTTCATTTTTGGACCATAAAGATATGTTCCTCTCTCGTCATGAGAGTTTCTCTCGCTTTGATCTTTTCTCTCCAGAACATGCTCAGTGTATCAACCGCCCAGCTTCAACTTCAGACATCACAACTACTAAGAAACGTTTAGGTAACATGTTCTTAAAGTTATTATTTGTATATACTCAATGAGTAATGATTTTTTTTTGTTTTCAACAGATTTGGAGAATGAATATGAACAAAATACAATAGAAGATGACAATAAATGTGTTGAGAGTGGAAAGCTAGAAGTGAATAATGAGACAGATTCAAACAATGAAGATGATGATGATGATTCAAGCTGTTCAGAAGAAAGTGAGTCAGAACACAACCGTTTCAACAAAGCAGAACTCAGAGAAGCTATTAGCCACACCATGGATAACTATCCTAGTTTTCTTGTGAATCAAGCAAGAAATAACATCCCAAGCCCGTTACCTAGAGGCTTAGCACCGCCAAAAATTGATGATAACAATATGTTTTATGCTCGTAGACGCGAACATTCGCACAGTAGAACATTCTCCATGGCCTCAGATATGCAAGTGGAGGTTTCAGAGATTGGTTCACCTCCTACTATGGTTGATTGGCTTGATGAATGGTCTAATGACGGGGAGTCCTATATTTATGATACTGATATTGATAGAGAAGTCATACGCGGTGAAGAATCATGCAAGAGTGTCTCTAGCCAATGTGAATCAAAAGAGGATAATAGTTGGCTAGAGACTAAACCAGTGGCAGAACACCTAAGAATGACTGATGATATGTATACAAGAAGTCAAGCTGAAGAGAATTTTGACCAGAAATTTTCTAGTTTGAGTGATGTTTCTAAGCCAACAAGAGGTTTGTTGTTCCATACAAGCGTGTCATTGTCGTCTATAACAGAAGAACCTGAAACAATCTTTGACTCGGTGGATGGGGGAACCTCAGAGAATATGAACATCTTGACTACAAATTTAGCTGACCAGATATCTCCAGATTCATCTAGGAAGAAGTTTCTTGATGAGGAAGTTATTGATGTGCAACCATTAGAAAATAATGATCTTTGTGGATCTCCTAAGATTGTGGCTTCAAATATCATTGATCACCAGCAGAAAGACCAAATATTGAATAGTATTCAAGGAGAGTATGATACAAATCAGATCCATATGAAGAATGAGAACACAAAACCAAAGGAATATGAGGCAACTCAGAGCTTATTGGATGCTTCTTTGGACATTCCCTATATAGAATCATTTGAAAGAGAGATAAATGAAAAAGAAGAAGAAGATGAACAAGAGTTAGATAATTTTACGAAAGTAGTAACAATACAAACAGAAGATAAGGCACTTCAAGATGACTTGAAGAGTTCTCCATCCCATGTTCTTACAAAACTACTAGAGAGTGAGGCCACGGTAGAGAACGGTCTGGAATTAGGTAAAAGTACTGATGCGTATGCAAAGCCAATAGAGCTTGAGAAAAGACATGACGTCTTGGAAGCATCTTCGAGCCATTCTTCACAATTACTTGAGGATTACGGAAATGCAGAAAATGGTAGTGATTTGTTTCTTCTACAAGTTCAAGACTCTTATAACTCAGCATTGGATGAGTCAACTGAACATCCACTCTCTAACGAAGTAGAAAGTTCACGATTATCGAAAGATCTTTGTGGTGAATCAGCCCAAGAATTCAACAATATAACGAATGTTGAGGAAGACTCAACAGTTTCAGAAGGGACTCATAACTCACAAGGTTCACAACCATGGACTCAACAGGTTTTACCCACTTTTCTAATCATCTTTGAAAACAAGCTTTCTTTCACTATTGTTGGCTTATGATTCCAAGTTTTGTAATTGTTTTTATTTATTTATTGAATAGCACGGTACTGATTCTTCTGAAGGAATATCAGCTACAACATTAGAGATCACCCAACAACCAGAGCATAGTGATGCTATTTATTCAAACACCGTCTCTCAAGATACCACTGATGAAGATATATTTGCCAAGGACTCAACTGCTACTGAGAAGAATGACGAAGAGAAACTAAAACCTGATGAGCAAGTTATAGAACAAGCTGTGGAAAAGGAATTAGAGCTTGATTTACAATCAATGCACCATAACACTGGTTTAGTCTCTAAAGAAGATGATGAAGAATCCAAGAAAGTGAATGGGGCAGTGCACAAGGCCGAGACCACGACAGCAAAGACAGAAACAGAGACTTAGGGTTAGTCACGTAATTCATATTGGACATAGTTATGAGGGAGAAATCATAGATAATCACAGATAGTTCATATTCATTTTTATAACAAAATGCTTATTATTTTTCGGAAGACTAGCGTGTTGATGCTACACACATATCAGATAATATTTTCATTGTTATATATATGTTTATTACTAATTTTGTTAGCTTTTAGTATTATCAATGCAAAAAGCAGGGCAGCTATGTATTATATGATTAAAATAGTCTATTTGTTGCAACACAATACACTGAACAAATCTCTGCAAATACGACTAAAGGTGGCTTAGTATAGAGAGAATTGAACCCAAACAATGAACAAAAGAAATTAATAAGGACGTATATCTTTGGTCATGCAGAGATAGAAAAGGGGGTACCAAATTATTGTCAATAGATTGATTGCATTGTTCTCAAACATTGTCCGTGTTATAACTTCAAGTGGTTGTTGAAAACATTGTTTGGTTGATTGAGACGAACCAATGAATAATGCCATAATGCGTGATGCATAAGTTATTCAAACATTAAACGACAACATTTGAATTCTAGAGATGACCTACTAAGTTTGTGTCTTTTTGAACCTTTTGGCTGCAACTTGTATAACATAATTTTTTTTAATTAATTGTTTTTCATCAACAACTAACACTCGCACACTATGGAATTTTAATTCTGATTATGCATACTATTACATATATCAGACGGTGTAATGTTAGCAACATGCCAACATCTATTGTGCCTTTTCTTTTCTTCACATCAAGTGTTCTTTTTTCTTTTGCAATTTGTAATCATTTGAAAACCTTTAGGTGTAAACCATATAATAAAACATTAACGGCTTAACGTTGTAGATGAGTAAAATAACATTTAACAAATTACTAAAAAGACTAGGTTAGTAACTATCTGAACTTGGAATCAATGAAAACAATGGACGTTTATTATAACAATTTTTCAAATACGATTGTTTCATCCATATGTAAAATTAAGAATTTAACGTACACCCTTTAATTCGAGATCACGCACCACTTATAGCTGAAACATTGTGTTCTGCGCGTCATAGCAAGAATCCACGGTGTTAAACGGCCCTAGCAGAGCCTGACCATAAGAGTGAACGCCACTAATAGCGTTTCCAATCGTTATGTTGAAAGCGTCTGCATGCGTTCCATTGTTGTCCGTTTGGCTCCAAGGAAACGCGGCTAGTCTTGAACGCTGCTCTCGTGCAACGATGGAGCTCTTGCTGGTTTCCAAAGAAGCTTCGTCTTGGAGATTCACAGTGGTTATGTCGTGTATGCTTGCTCGTCTCTTGTCCTTGCCGCCGGAATGTTGCCGGATAAAGTATTTTTGGGCGTGACTAGCGACTTGTGTCGGCGTTCGTGTTATCACAAAGTTTCTAGATATGTTCCTCCAATCTCCTTTCCCGTACTTCTTCAAACCCATTAGAAATAGCCTGAATATATTGTCACAAATATTTAATCAAATATATTTTCATAAAGTTATATATCACAATTTACAAATAATATAAAGATGTAACTTGGTCAATTCAGGTTTCATAATGATGAATGCTTATAATATAGAAGAGAAATTTGTATAAAATCATCTTAAATCCGGTTTAATTTCAATTCCTAGTAAACCGGAAAAAGGACAGATGCTTACTTGTGTTCTTCCTCCGTCCAAGGAACACCTTTCTTCCGCTCCAACTCCGGCGATCTTCCGGCCGTCGACCTTTTATTACCAACCGGATGACCCGGTTTAAATCCATCACAACCACCGCCGGCGGCCCAATCAAGAGTGAAAGGGGAGGTGATGTAACCGGGAACAGGGATTAAACCGGCCTCGATGCTGCTGAGGTCAGCTTCCAGGTCGTTATACTGTTTGATGACGTCACTCACGGTCTTCCCCGGAATCGCCGCCGCTACTTTCTGCCACCGGTCAGGAGTGTTGTCGTCGTAAACTGCCAGAGCATTCTCGAACGCCTTGTTCTCAGCTACCGTCCACGTGGCGGCATCGGGAGAAGCTGCCAAGGGGACGTTGCTCTCTGTCTCCTCCATGAGCCAGTTGCCAACGGACACGTGAGACGTCGTCGCCGGTCTCAGAATCTCCATGGCCGCAAAAACTATAAACCAGCTCTGTTTTCTTTTTTCTTGTTTTTATATGAAATAATCATAGAAAGAACTCAAGAATCACTGTCAAATGATACTTCATTTTTATTTTGACTAGAGAGCTCATCAGAAATCTTTGAAATATATTGCTTAGACCCACCTTCAAGGAATCTAGAGAAGTTTCAACCTTTTTTGAGAAATAACTGATAAAATCTAGGCAAGATCTGGGTAGTGAGTCAAAAGAGAGTTTTTTCTGGATAGCTTTGAGATTTTGCAGAGGAAAGAAAATGAATCTATTGGTTTTCCAGATTTGGTGGAACTAAAGCATGCGTGGGTTTTAAGTAGCAGAGACTCCAGAGTTGAGATTTGGTGTGGATAAAATTTCTCGGGAAAATAAACATATGGCTACAGAAAATGAAAAATAATATTATTAATACAATTGAAGAAGCTACCTTGGAGCTTACCCAATTAGGAAAACTATAACGTGCAAGAAGAAGCAAATAAATCCATAAATGGAAAGAAAACTAACACCGAAAACCAAATTCTGATAAAAAAAAAAGAGAGAAGATGCAGAGAAAGTAGGCGATTATTTGGGTTCTTGAGAAATTAAATCTTGGGTGATGCTGTCTTTTTTCTTCTCTAATTATTACAGACAGTAAAAATACTTAGATTCTCGTTTTTTACTCTTACCTACTTTTCGTCACATTACATATGATTTCAGTGTGTACATCATCACCAAACTAGGTTTCTATTTTTAACCCTGTTTTAATTACATATTCCCAAACTAGGGTTGTAATGTAATTATTTCTTTTAGAAATTTTAAAAAATTCTAAATAGTATATTTTAAAAACTTTAAATTTAAGTGTTTGTTATTTATTTTTATCTTGCTAACCAGTTTTACTGTTTAAAACTTTTGTCACCATTCATAAAACATTGTTCGCCCGCTAATCAGAGGTCACCTTTTTCTTTTAATGCTCTTTCTCATTATTAAAATATGTTGTTACTGTTTGTGTTAAAGTAATCTTATTAAGTTATGGCTACTAATCAGACCCTAAATGTTAGCCGTTGTTGATCTTAATGAAGATAAGTTGTTGTTATGAACTTGTACCTCTGTGAAAGAAAATAAAAAGAATTGGAAGAATTATTCCGTGACTGCTATGATTACAATAATAATGATGGTGAACACTGATATATTTCGAAATACACAAATAATTGTCACTGAAACCAAAGAAGAAAAATGAATTTATTTATTGAATAAAAATACACGAAGTTGACATTTTCTGGGAGTATACGATGCCTCGCATAACAATAACAAATTTTCAACATCCTTATTAAAATAAGTTTTAAAACTTTTTTTTTGAAACGCAAAATAATACTCCGTCTCAAACTACTTGATGTTTTAAGTGAATACACAAAAATTAAAACATACATAACATTAAAAATATAAAATAAAACTAATTCAGACAATCATAAAAACAAATATAAAATATCATTGGTGACACAATTTTCTGTAAAATTAAAATTAATAAAAAAATATTAAAACATCAAGTATTTTGAAACATTTCAAACTCTCCAAAACATCATTTATTTTGAAACGGATAGAGTACTATATTCCAAAAACATATACGTTACTGATGCTGCTGTACTTTAAAATTTTTATTTGCACTGATTACGTACAACTTTTTATTTATTTCGCAATTTGGGATTTTATGTGTCAGAACAGAAAAAGCAGCCGCCAAATGAACGGTCGAGATCTGCGGTAACTTACATGGCCATGTTGTACTTAGGGGTCCACGTGAGATGCGCGTTTTGCATTATCATTGGTCGGTCTCTCACTTTAATTGTCTTTTCTTCTGTCTTTAAGATCTCGAGGAATCTGTCTTCTTCATTATGATTTGTTCACGTGGCAGCATTCTATATGTTCGATCTACCCTTACTAAGGGTGGGCACTTCGGTTATTTTCTCGATTCGGTTTGGGTTCGGCTCGGTTTGGTTAGTTCGGTTCTAGTATTTCTCCAACTAAAATAAACCATCGTTAGTTTGGTTCGATTTGTGTTCGGTTCGGTTTATATTCGGTTCGGTTTGTATTCGGTTCGTGTTCGGTTCGGTTTATATTTGGTTTAACTAGATTCTTTTTACAAAAAATTATATTTTAAAACATAACTTATGTAAATATAAACTATGTGAACTAAATTAAATAAAAAACTGAAACAAAAACCTTTAAAAAAGTCACAAAAAGTATATAAAATTAAAACAAATGAAAGTTAACTAAAAAACCAACATCATTAGTAATGTCTCTTATATCATTATTAAAAAGTCTGCAATGAATCATCTTCCATGTGACACTATGGAGAATTTTTTTTGTTTTTAATAAAATTTGCTTTAGGTTTTAGGTTTTAGGTTTAGATTTAACATCCACGTTTACATATATAAGAATATAAAAATACAGAGTTTTTTATTTTTTTAAATCAAATATTTTGATGATTACATATTAGGTTAGAAGAATATTGTTAATGAATGAAAAATGGAAAATACGTGGTTTGGTATTAGAATTGTAGTATATTGGTATTACTAATATTTTTAATTTAAATAATTACAAAACACATCGGTTTCTCGGTAAAACCGAACCGAACCGAACCATTCGGGTTGGAGAAAACTTTAACCGAATAGTTTGAAATAGACTTTGGTTCGGTTTGAATCGGTTTCTGTTCGGTTGGTTCGGTTTGACTCGGTTCGGTTCGATGTTTTTGCCCATCCCTAACCCTTACGAGTTCGAGTATATATAGAGCATGATTAACCCGGATTCTTAATTTGGGGTTCTTAATTTGAGGTTCTTAACTCATGATTTGACATTTTTTTATTTAATTTTATTTTTACATTTTTCGGCCAAGAACCGGCTCTTATATTCTCTTATTTAAGAGACAGTTCTTAGTTTTTCTTAGTTAAAAACTAATAAACAATTCTTAACCGAAGGTAAAAACCCCATTCTAAGAACCCGGGTTAATCATGGTCTTTGATGGTGCTCTTAATCGGTTTGGTAAAGTTTTATTGCACCTTTACAAGATGTCTACATGGTTACATGGTGAATCACTAACCATTTCTCATATTTTTCTCTCTTCGGCAGCAAAAGTTCATTTCACTGTAGTTATGAATGGTTATGAGTCTCATCACCGAGTCTAACACATCAATCACCGTATGTTTGTCATTATGGAGCTCACGATAATCAAACCAATCACCTTTCTAAAAGATTGAAATCTACGATTGAATTTCCAAATGTTCTTCATTGCCGTAAACACATAAATGACTTAAGAAGATCTAATCAGATCACCCTTTTGTAAATCAAATTACTTCTGTACATGGTTTGGTGAGATTTACAATCTATATTTATATATTGCATAATTTGTCCCAATCGTTGACCTTAGTGTGAGTTGTTCTCTATTAAAAATGCAATAATGATTTACTTAAATACAATATTTTATGTTTTATATAATGAAGAATCTTGGAACATGTCAAAGAAATCCATTACCCTTTCACCAAAACAGAAGAGACCATTCGAAAAACAAGAGAAACGAATAAAAAAGAAATGTACGGGAATAAAATAATAGGAATGAAAATGAATGATTGTTTTTTATCAAATTTAACAAGGAATAATTTTGTTCTTTAATTTTCTACAAAAAAAAAAATGAAAGGGAATAAGAGAGAGTTATCATCTTTGTGAATGGTGATTTTTTTTAGGAACGTTAGGAAATACATTATTCTTCGCCGTTCTCTGGTCTCCATTCATACCCATAGAATCTCGGAACTAAAGGAACGTTTTCAAGCATTTTATCTTTCATATATTTTTATTACAGTGAATATTTTATAAAAAGTTAAAAAAATAAGTGCCATATATTTGTTTGGGACGGCACTGACCAACATGTTAGCTAGGTAAGAGTATTAGATTTTCGAATTGATAATTGTTTTTAAAAAATAAGTGCCATATATTTTATTCTTTTTATTTAATATATGGCACTTATTTTTTTATAAAATATTCACTGTAATAAAAATATATTAACTATTTCTAAGCCCAGATAAATATTGATATCATTGTGATTACTTTTTTGTCTATTATTATTTATTCTAAATCTTGCAAAGTAAACCTCTTGATATAAGTTTTGAATAAATATTATTTAGGCTAAAATAAAAGTTGTATCGTAACATTTTTATTTTATAAATGAAACATAAAAATAAAACTCATTTTTTTAATTTTCTAATAACACATTTTACAAAAATAATTATATTTTAATATTTTACTGTAGAATATTTTTTTTTAGTTTGGCCTATGGCATGAAAAATCCTTCGCACGGCTCTGTGCACAGTAGACATCTCGAGTGATAGTAACGTACGGCTAATATATATGCTTGTAAATTCCATTTCGTATGTATATATAATTAGAAGTTCCTCAATTACGTAACATTTTTAACTCTAATCATTCTACTCTTCTTAATATATCTAAATACATGCTTTGGAAGTATTCTTATCCAATACACGTTTGAATCATCTATGTCATTGCTTATTGAAAAGGAGTTTAAAGTAATCATATATTACAGGAAAACAATTAGTCAAATTCTAAAATCTTTCGCGCATGTTTCATATATGAAAAACTGCTAAATCAATTCTATGTATGAGGTGTGGTCATGCAAGATTGCCACACAAAAAAGTATGTCACTTTCAGAATATATGTATGTTTATTGAGCATATTATCGATTTAATCTAGTTTATTATCAAAAAGCATGTTGGGATTTATTAAGCTCATATCAAATTCTATATTATCTGATTAGTACGATATTGTCCACTTTGGGCCTTAGAGGCTGGCCCGCATGGATTTACTTTTGGGCTCCTTCCAAAAGGCATCGTACTAATAGATTTGGACATCTTTTTATATATTAAGCACTTCTTGTCTAATTCTCCAATGTGGGACTTAGTTTGTTATCTCACATTCTCCTCTTCAAACTAAGGATCACATTCATCTTATGTCCCACAACTGACTTTCAGGATCTTTTGACTTGATCTCTGCCACACACACACCTCCCAATTCTAACTCGATGGGTCCCGTTCCTACTTGAATGGTATTTTGGTCTTCTTGCAGATTTCTCGTCAACCGCTCTGATACCAATTGTTGGGATTTATTAAGCTCATGTCCAATTTTATATTATCTGATTAGTACGATATTGTCCACTTTGGGCCTTAGAGGCTGGCCCGCATGGATTTACTTTTGGGCTCCTTCCAAAAGGCCTCGTACTAATAGATTTGGACATCTTTTTATATATTAAACCTTCTTGTCTAATTCTCCAATGTGAGACTTAGTTTGTTATCGCACATTCTCCTCCTCAAACTAAGGATCACATTCATCTTTGTAACTTGCATCGATGGTGAACCAGAATGTTGGATAATTCCAATTAACTTGAGGAGCAAGTTAACTCATTAAAGTGAAGTTTGATGGGTTAAAGGAAAAAGTTAAACATATCGAGCTTAGGAATGTTTCCATATTATTATCAGGAAAAGATGTAGCTTCGCCCTTAGGAAAAGATGTAGCTTCTTCCTATATAAAGAGTTCTCATGGAGAGATGTTCCATCAAGAGAAACACATTGAAAGATTTAGTTTTGAGAGAGTTTCTAAATCTAATAAGAAGAGAAGTTCTTATAATCTTTGTGTTTGTGCAACTTTAAAGCATGCTTACATAGTTACCGTATTCAAAATATGAAAAAATAATTTATATTCAATGGCCCTTTGGACGTTCCAGGAGCTATATGTAGGGGAAGGTCTGAATGTTGGAGATATATGTCAATAATTGAACATATTTTTTTGCCATTTCTGGTACAACTAATATTCTCCAAACACTTAATCCAATATTAGAAGTTTTTCAAGTTAAATACTCTTTTACTCATTTGAACACTTGAGTATTATTTCAAACAAGGAATAAGTTAGAAAACTAGTTTAAGCAGAAAACTATAAGGTTTAAGTGCACCAAGGGACAAACGTCTTGCGAACTGGATGAAACAGCCAAAGTGTTTTGGAATCGATTCCCTGACATTTTTTCTCTTAATAAAATATTATGATTATTTTTATGGAAATTGTGATTCCAGTTAAGCTATATATATACATGCATAACCGATTCTGAACTTTTGAGACGTAAACAATTTAGTAAAGATTTTTTTTTTGTAACACTCAATTTAGTAAAGATTTTAATAAATATTTTTTTTGCTTAGTTTAGAGGTCTATGTTCTATATAGTAACTCAATTTTTTGGAGATTTAAAGCCAATATTAGATTTGGCTTATACCTAGAACTGGCTCTGTATACAAATATACAATATACACAACTAAACAATTTTAAAGTACACCGACGACCGATCGAACCTTTTGATTTTGCTAAAGAGGATCCGTGACATTGTCCGTCGAGCACCGTATGGGTTTCTTTTTCTTATTTTCTGCTGGATAAATCTAATTGCCAAGTTGCAACGGAAATTAATAATTAAAAGGAAAAGAAATAGAAGCCTAGCGATGCATAAGAATAAAGTTTATGAATTAGTTTATTATATAAAATGTCCGATCTTCCAAAGTTTTTTACATGCAAATTATTCTAACCATGCACCTTATAGGTACTAAGTAGAAACTAAAAAAAGAGTCCCCTAGTTGTATGGATTTCCAAGTGACAATGCACGAACCATACCCCTTTATAATATTTAACAAACAAAAACACAATTTGCATAAACTTCAGCAAGTTGGACCGAATATTTCGATAAATAATACGCTGCACGATTATAAAACGAAATAAATAATTCATTATCGAAAAGGACTAACTGTTTGACAAAAGTAATGCATTTTTTTTGAGCAAGACAAAAGTAATGTCATAACCTACACCTTTTATATGCAAAAAAACACCTCATCATCTAACTAAACCCACCCACACTTGCTCTGCAAAAGTGTATATAAACTTGTGCTGAACCTATGAACTTGCTAGCAAGTGTAACTAAAAACAACTACAAGTGATTACTCTGTTGCGTTCGTGTTTATGTCTACATATAGCATTTTATTTTACCCAACAAATTCGTAAGCTTAAGCGTCTTAATTAGTGAAATATATTTATTCACTGGATACTGAACTAATACCAAGCAAACGTGTTATGTCATAATATAAGAGAGCATATTCCTTCACAACAAACGTGATTTAACATAGTTGAAGACTTTTAGACTTAAAAAAAAAAGACTTTTAGACTAATTCAACTATTCAAGTCACACCGCATCTTGATGTAAATCTATTTGAAGTAAACACTCGTCTAAAACATAGTAACAATTTACAAATATAATTTAATATAGCTAGCTAGGTACATATATACATAGATATAAGCATATATAACTATTACTTAAAATATTAGTTTATATATTGTACAAAACGTCTTATGCTTCAAACTGCAGGAATCTTTTTTAAAGATTATAGTTTACAAACTTAATATAAAATTGTGTTTGAATCTTTTTTAAATTTGATCTGAAATAATATAGAAAAGGTATATAAATAATGCCTTACAAGTTATCAAATAGACAAAAGTATATGGTCATGTACTCATTGACATTTGACATGGAACTTCAATCATTCGTTTGAAAGGTGAGCTACAACCTACTTTTAAAAATTGTTATATAACAGCTCATCTAATTCAATTATATAAATTCCCTCCCAAAAAAAAAAACTAGGCCTGGGCGTTCGGGTACCCGTTGGCATTCGGGTCGGGTTTTTCGGGTTTTTGGATTTTCGGGTTTACGCTTCTAGGTCCCATACTAAAATTTTATTAGTACGGATCCGGTTCGGATAATAACACTTCGGGTTCGGTTCAAAATTGTATTGCATCATAAAACCCATAACGTAATCATATATCGTACGGATTCGGGTTATATCGGTTCGGTTCGGATATAACCAAAGTAAAAAACAAATTTTTTGAAGTAAAACATAAAGAAAAACATCTAAATTAAATAAAAATTAATCTATCACATATAAAATTGATAAAATAACAATAAAATGTTAAATCAAGCATGAAAACAAACATCATTTGTAAACAATATGTATTGCCTTACCGAGAGTATAGACTTTTTATTTCAATGAGCCAATTATAAAATACATATTTATAACTAATTGTGTACTTAAAGCATTTATTAGAATTTTAATATTTATTATTATATATAATATTACCACAAATATTGAATTTAATAATTGGAATACTTGTATATATTTCAAAATATTTATATTGACTATTAATTTCGGATTTTTCGGGTTACCCGTTCGGGTTCGGTTAATAACACTTCGGGTTCGGATATTTTTTGTACCACCCTACAAGATCCGTTCGGGTATTTTTACGTTTCGGATCGGATAACGGGTCGGATTTTTCGATTCGGGTTCGGTTCGAATTTCGGGTTCCGGATTTTATGCCCAGGCCTAAAAAAAAACGGTGATTATTCACAAAATTAATTTAATAAACCGGAGACTAGACATAATCAACATGGCATCGTATTAGGCTCAGTGCTACTAAACAAGCCCACATGTCCTAACTACTACGTAAACGAAAAGGCCTAAAACAAAGTTATCAAGTCCAATAGCTTTAAAACGACAGCGTTTTCACTTGAGCGTTTCTGTGTTAGTCTGATGTCGTTGAGCTCAGCTCATTGATCATCGTGCAGAAGCTTGGTCCTCGACTCCTGGCTCTTGGAGAAGAAGATGGTGCGGAAACAGTTTCAACAGGCTAAAACGGGTGAGATTTCTCTTCCATCCTTGACTTATTTCCCGATCTAATCTGCCTATGTCTATTGTCTTCTTCCCGTATTATGTACTTAAGATGAAACTCATGGGGTTAGATCCCTGAAATTACTGTCCATTGTTCGCTTATATCACTGGGAATTGTGGGTTTTGTCAAAGGTTTAAGCTTTTACCTTTTTTTGTGTGTTCCAAGTTTGTGTTGGCACGTAAGCTGTTCGATGAAATGCCTGAACGAAATCATGTAACCTCATTTTTTATTCTGATTGGTTTTTGTGTGTGTGTGTGTGTGTGTGTGACAGGAGTAGAGGCATTGAAGGCAATGGATGCAAACAAGTACCTGAAGAAGGTTGGATTAGGGCGTGATGATATGTTCTTTTGGAAACAAGTGGGGAAAGCATTGCTATGCACCTACACAATCTTCGGCATGGCGTGGTTATACAACGAAACGTCTCCTTTAGGGTGGTGGACGCTGAAGCCGAGACCAAAGGAGGAGAGAGAGTTGGCTCATTTGTATGAACGGCGTGAGTTTCCTTATCCAGGTGATACAGAGGCCATGGAGGATTTTGTTGCAAAGGGAGGGATGATCGGCACGGCTATTGGGCCTAAAGGGGTTGTTGAGTCTGAAGGTGAAGGTGATAATTACCAGAAAGAGATGGAGAAGAAGAAGTTTGACAAAGAGGCTCAGAAACTGTGGCTGAGGATGAGGAATGAGGTTATGACTGAGCTTCAAGAGAAAGGGTATGATCTTGAGTAAGGTACACAAAGAGTTGTGATACAATAAATTTGTGTAAATTAGGCTGTGTGTAGGTTGAACTATTGGTACAAGTATCTCTATTAGAGGAAAGTACAAAACTTTATATGGCTCATCTGTGTTCTACGGTGCCATTGATGTTTTAACTCTTGGGAAGTAGCTGTTGTCGGCTTGATTCATCTTTTTGGCGTATACCCTCTGGAATATAACTTGATGCTTTATGCACTCGTATTCAATACCATGAGATTGAAACTATTGTTTTTATTAGCCTAGGAACTGTTGTATTGATCAGACCCAACACAACCACATCTGTATTGAACTCTTGAGACCTTAAAAAGTGGAAGGAAAGGGGAGACGGAACAAGATGGGCATAAGATCTTACTTCATATATATACAGAACAATACAGATAATAAGTAACATACATGGTAATGGATGGCTAATTACAACACAATATTTAATATAATACATCACAGATCAGACTAATGAATCAGCCTACTTTTCCCAGAGTTGCTTGTTGTGTGGCTCTTTACTGGCGTCAAGTAGAATCTAACCATACTGTTTCTGAGGTTATCTGGCGAGTAACTCCCAAGCTTAGCATCTCTCTGAAGAAGATGATTCCGCTTGCCTTCAATGCTATGAAAGAATCCATCATCGCACGAGCTTCTTCTTCTTCTTACAGTCTCAACGCCAGTAACAGAGCCATGAAACAGACCATCACAAGAGCTTCTTCCACCTTGGAAGCCATCAGCAATAGAAGCACCATGAAACATGCCATCACAAGACTTCCTTGCGCTAACGCTGTAGCTTCTCATGAGTTTCTCGCTAACATCACCGTTGCTTTCTCCTTTAACCACTCTCCTAAGCTTCAGCAAAGACTCAACAAAAGGACCCTCCATTGCATCGGTTTTGTTTTCCTTCTTCACCGCATCAGTCTTCCTCTGAATCAAACCCCAAAGATTCCATCCTTTGGGCCATTTCTTTCCACTCTTCTTCACCTCACCAGCAGCAACACAATCAACGCCTTTAGAAGCTAACTGTAAGCTCTCCGGTTCGATGGAATACCAATTCGAATCCCTCAGTTCCCTCTCAGTAACAAGCAACTTCGCTCCATGAAACAAACCAACAGCTTCAGGTGACAACTTACCTTTCAATTCATCAACCTCTAGCATTCCATGTGTCGTTAATGATCGATCAAAGCTTCTTCTCCTCCGTGAATCAAAGTAGTAATCCCTCGTTTGAGCTGTCCCCCCAGGATCCTTCTCCTCTTCAGTCACAGCTGATAAAGGAACCACCAGCTTTGGATACGTCTTTCCGGTTAAGCATCCGTCCCATGACGCTCTAGCTTCCTCCAAAGAGATTCCACCTAAGTCTTGAGGCAATCTTGGATCTACATCACATGAGCTACGTCTAAGACTTGTGTCTTCATTGTTTCCGTTCATGGGAAGTTTGAGTGAAAGCTTCTTAAGCGTTCTGGTGAGAACCGAAGCGACGTCGTTTTTCTTGATCTGGTGAGTTTTTGATTCAAGATCTATAAACTCCTTCATCGTCTTCTTCTCTCCATCTCCATCTTCGGTTTCTTCTTCCAAGAGCCTCCTACTGGCTCTACCTTCATCCTCTTCTTGTGCGGCGGAAGCGTCACGAACACGGCGGAGCTCAGGGACTTGATC
>NC_027750.1:6140893-6160584 GCF_000695525.1 Brassica oleracea var. oleracea | reverse complement strand
GAAGAGAGAGATTCAATGGTGGAGAGGCGTTCGCGGAGACAGGCGGCACATAGACCGGCGGTGGGTTTGGAAGTGGGGTGACGGTGGCAGACGGAGGAGTGACGACGGCGACGGCGCTGGGTTCGGTGGGTCATGGCTAATAAGGGATCAGGAGTGGTTCAGTGGAATGGAAGAGAGTGGAGTTGAATGGGTCAGAGAGACATGTCTAGGATAGAGAGTTGAGCTGCGTTGCGTTTCGTTGTCAACACTTTAACCTTTTTCGTTTTTAGCTGTCCCTTTTAGAGTTTTAGTGCGTGTTAATACGTATTTATAATTTTATAGTATTAAATTCTGTACTTTAATTCCTGCGTTATTTATTTTCTTAAAAAATATTTTCTCTCTGTTCTAAACTTTTTAATATTTTAAAACTTATTAAAAAAAACACATTAAACTACCATAATAAATATATCATTTTATATAATTTTCAATTTTCAATAACTTCTAACCAGTAATAATTCAATAAAGTCAATTAAATTTTTCGAAGTTTACAATTTTTTTTTAGAAAACACAAAAATATATATTTCTAAAACAAACTTTTTTCTAAAAAATCTATCATTAAAGAACGGACGGAGTATAAATTATTCAAAAGTTAACCATGTCGTGTTCATAATTATATGAATATTTATCAAATGTTAATAACAGCCAACCGATCATAAATATACTAATTAGCTTAATTTGGTCATTTATTTGGTAAGATGTTTAAAAATTAAAATTAACCGGTGGAGTAAAGATTAAGATCCATTGATTTGTTTTAACTTTTAACATACATGCTTTTTTTTTTTTTTGATCAAACATACATGCTTTTATAGATCTTGTATCTGGTGAGTTGCTGAATCAACACATCCCATCCCATCATGGGCCACGAGTATTTGTTTTCTTTACCTTTTGGGTAAATAGGGTAAATATTTGGCTACTTCCATCACTTCTTTGAATCAGTAAATAAAAGAAAAAAAAATATAGGGTATTGGTGGTTGATTTTCAAGTAGATAGCAACAAGAGTTTAGTGCAGCAAGATGTAACATTTGAACATATTTTTTCTCTCAAGCAACACCTTAATTATTTAAAATAAAGTGTGTTGTTCAAATGTTACATCATTATCACCAACTAATGTGTGTTATTACTTCTTCTTTTTTGTCAACAATGTGACAATGTGTTATTACTAACAACTATTAATTACATTATAGTAAAAACAGAGAAAATAAATTACTGTATTTTATAATTAAATATTTTAAAAAATTTAATTACTGTCAACAAGATATTGCAAAATATATTTTTTCATACTTCATCCATTTCACAAAGATGGACTTTTTATTATTTTCACACATATTAAGAAAACACATTAAACTACCATAATAAATGTATCGTTTTCTGTAATTTTCAATTTTCAATAACTTTTAACCAATAGTAATTCAATTAATTCAATTAATTTTTTCGAAGTTTACAATTTTTTTCATAGAAAACACAAAAAGATATATCTTTGTGAAACAAAGATTTTTTTCTAAAAATCTATTTTAGTGGAACGGATGGAGCATCATTTACCGAAGATAAAGGTTTTCTATAAAACCATCTTCAATTCAATTCTATGTTTTCCTCTATAGGAAAAAAAATAGAATAAAAGCGTGATTTCGTTTCAATGTGTTTCTTTATGCCAAAGAAATGTTATCTTATATCTGTTTATAGATGAATGTTATATTTATTTTCCTCTAGATAACTGTTACATTTTGTTGGAACTAGTCGAAATTAGGAATGTTAAAACGGGCTTGTCCGGTCCCCATTTACTATATGTCCACTAAAGACTCTAAACGTTAGTGAAGCCCATAAACATCGAATCACAAAACCATTCCCCAGTTTGATTGTCATTACACACAACAAATCTAGAGAAGAAGATGAAAGATTACAGATCACATCACAACCCACAAAAACAGGACAGGATCATACAACACATCACAAATACAAAACCTTTTTGTTTTGTATTTTACATATAAATTTACAAAAAGACATTCTTACAACATCTCTCAAGCGAATTTAGGCTTCGGCAAAGCCGATCCACCAAGAACGCTGCTGCTGCTGCTGCCTCCTCCTCCTTGGACCGGTCCAAGTTTCTGAATCCAATGTTTCAGACCTTTCCTTGGATCCTTGCATATCTTGTTCGAAGCCAGATTTAAACACCCTTCACGTTCCAGTGAATCCTCAAACTCCTCAAGCACTTTCACTATCTGCCAAAACTCAGGTCTCTTATCCGGTGCAACCGACCAGCACTGCTCTATCAATGCCTTCATAGCCGCTGGACAATCTCCCGGAACAGCCGGCCTAATGTTCTGAACCACAAATCAACGTTTATAAGATCTCAAATGGTTGAAACAACTGAACCATAATAGTCAGAACACACTTTACCTTGTGCACGACTGCAAAGGCAGCTTGAATAGGATTCATGTCCTCATAAGGGATTGCTCCAGCTACCATCTCCCACAAAACGAGTCCAAAGCTATACACATCAGCCTTTCTCCCGTGTGGTTTCCGTTTAATCATTTCAGGTGCCATCCACCTGTAAGTCCCTGGATCATCAGCCAACATGTCACAGTACTCCTCCTCGCACGCTATCCCAAAGTCAGCGATCTTCAACTGGAAGTCTTCGTCTATCAATACATTTTCCGGCTTAAGATCTCGATGGATTACTCGTCGTGAGTGGATATATTCCATTCCTCTTGCGATATCTAGAGCAAACTCTATAAGCTTCTTCAAAGAAAGAGACCTATTCTCAGGCTTGTGTAGAAAAGATCTTAAAGATCCTTCAGGTAAATATTCAGTGAGGACACAGTATACAGGCGGATCTTTATACGCTCCCACAAACTGTTTTAGCACACAGACAAGAGAAGAAAAGTTAGAACAAACCATAGACATCATTCCACCTATATTGGCCAAAAGAGAGTGTAATCACCTTGATAACATTTGGATGAGACAACCGAGACAAGAGGGTGACTTCCTTGGTAAACTGCTTCTCCAACCGTGCTCCCAAGCATCCATTCTCGTCATCATCAGGGACAGTGATAAGCTTCACGGCAACAGCTTTATCTTCATACTTTCCATGGTACAGTCGGCTGTACAGCCCATGAGCGAACCTAAGCCCAAAGAATAGCTTCGACATATCGATACGGTACTCCTCAGAAGCTTCAGCAGCACTGACTCTACGACCACTACCGTTATCAAAAAGCTTAGACCATCCGGTGTCCTTCTTGCTCTTGCTCACCCTCTCTTGAATCCTCAGAGTGCTAAGATCTCTGATGGGAACCGAAGGAGACCGCAAGTTGAACGATCTCCTCTTCTCAAAGGAGTCTTTATGAGATAACTTAACCTTCATTCCCTTTTCAGAGTCTATTCTTCTCGGATGCGGAGTGGAGAATCTCTTACGCTCAGACCTAGCTTCCTTAAAGACATCAGGGAGAGACATCTGAGGGGAGGGAGAGACGGATCTCTGTTTATTAGTTACAGGGTTTGTCTGTGTTTCCGAATCAACAACAACACATACATTCGGTGAACTACTTGAAACCAACTTCTGGGGCCTTGTTTGAAGTTGAGAAACATTATCTTGGTTAACCTTAAGAGGGAAAGAGGCTAGCTTTGAGGAGTTGAGACGGTAAGAAACAGTATGAGAGAACTTAGTCCTCCTAATCCAAGAAGAAGCCTCTTCATCCATAGTCCAAAGTCGTATGCTTTTAAGCAATCTCCAACAAAACCTTTTCAAAACCCTATCTTTCTCTCTTCAACCATTAACCCACAAACCCCACAAACCAAAAGAGATAAAGCTTTTCTACGAATACAAGTTTTCTCCACGCATCCACCAAATCGCCGGAAATCCTGAATTAGACCCAATCATACGCCAAACAAACAGAAGCTATTGCGGATGATAATGGTTGGATCTATCGACAAATCGGGAAGCTAAAATGTTTACCTTTGAAACAGGGAATCAGGGAGGGAGAAGGGAATCGGAATCGAGAAGATCCGGCGATTTGAAGGCGGAAGGAGGAAGGAGGAATCGATGGGAGGAGCTTAAACCATATATGACGGTTTGGAATGGATTCTGAGAAGACCTTTTTGACACCTCTTTTTTGGAATTTTTGAGAAAGTTACGTGTAAAACGACAGCATTTTCGAACTCTCTTATCAGCATCTATGATTTTTTTTTTTCGTGTGGGTCGAATCTGTCAGCATCTATGATATGCTTTTGGTGGAGAAGCTTAAATTATTATTTTTGATGTTTCGGAACTTCAGATACTAAAATAAATTTTGAAGGCTTAGTTTTGGCCCAATATAAATCTTCCAAGGATTCGATCGACCACGAGAAGTTTTACATGGACTGGAAGCCTGTCTTCTCTTATCAGCCCTGATCGACTTGCCATTTTGGTAAGTTCTGCTCCCAAGAAGTACCTTTCCGTCATTCACCACAGAATGTAAGAGTCCTTGTTCGGGGACTACTTGGAGCAGCGGGAGATGGTTTTAGCTGGTAACCATCCAAGAAGACAGTTCTATGGAGAGTTTTTGGGGTTGGCCAAAGCGGTCTGGCTGCTTCATCTCCTGGCCTTTTCGCTCGATCCATCCCCGAGTCACTATGAAGCAAACTGTGGAGCCGAGTTCCACTCTCAGTACATGGAGAGTGTGTTGAGGTTCTTGGATGGTCTTGTTCCTGCGATTTTGACAGAAAACATGATTTTCGGTTAGGCAGAAAATGATATTTTGTGGATTTGACGGAAACATGGGATTTCAAGATTTGGAGGAAATTCAAATTTATGAAATAATTACATGAATTTAAAATTTATATTGAAATGGACTGTCCATGCGGCATATTTTTATTGGGCATTAACAATTTTGGACTACTATCCATTATGGACCGACTAATGTCTAAAATACAAATGGTCTGCATGGGCAAGCCTAATTGGACGTTTGATAGCTCTAGTTATATCATGTATTTTTTGAACGAATATACATTTGTTCAAATCAAAAATAATACGAGGATTGTTCAGAAAAACAATCCAAAATCTATATGGACAAAGATTTTAAAAACGTGTAAGCTTGACCGTACATGTATTCAAGTTTGTCTCCGTATCAAAGAAAATTTAAAACCAAATAGAATTTATTAGGAATTCGATTCATATAAGTTAAGAAATAATTTGAAAGAGTGCGAACATATTTACTTAATATATTTCATATCTGATTAATTAAAAAGGCCAAATTACTAATTTAATCAATAACTACATAATTGTTTTAAAAAGTTTCAAAAGCGTGAAATTATCTAATAATTTTAAACTTTGACCTAATCTAGTTATATATCTTACATGAACTTTTGAATAAGAAAGAAATCTATATAGACAGAAAGCTTGACTGTAGTACATGTATTCAAGTTTGTCCTAGTATCAAAGAAAAGTTTAAAACCAAATAAATACCTATATAATTACAGCAACTCCTCAAGTATTTTCATCTCCGGTCTCGACTCTCTTCTATTTCTCTCGGCGATCGTCAGTTTTCTCACAAGTAAGTATCATGTAACATCCATCAACAACGCTTCGTGATCTCGTCGTTTTCCTTTGTTCTAGTTCAAGTTTACTTACATTACACTGCATCTCGTGGTCACTTCTCTCTTTGTATTTCCATGTGGTGACTGTGTTAATTAATCTCTTTTCTTGGTGGAAATCGCAGTTGCTAGAATCTTTAGTATATGTTTTATGAGAGATCAGTCTAGTGTGAATCTACCTACTAATTTTGAATTCTCCATTTGTTATTTATCTCATAGACTTAAAAGCTGCTTTGTCATTAGGCCACGACAGCTCTTGAGATCTGAAAACCAATGGGTTTTGACATTCAACGCATAGCGAAAATTGAATCAGTTCCCGGGGAGCATTTCTGTCCTGTTTGCCAACTTCTTATCAACCCAAATGAAGCTCTCCAGTCTATGTGCGGTCACTTATACTGTAAGCCATGTTTAGCTTACGTCGCAAGCACCACTAAGGCGTGCCCTTATGATGGTTATTACTTAGTCACAGAAACTGATGCAATGGTTTGTTCTTCATCTTTCAAAATAAGTTATTTGTCTTTTCTGTTTGCTTAGTTGGTTGTTTCATGTTTGCACACTAAAGTTATATGCCATCTTTTTACAGCCACTCGTGGAGTCAAATAAAGTGTTGGCTGATACTATTGGCAAAACCGTGGTCTACTGTTTATACCAAAACAGTGGATGCACATGGCTTGGCTCTCTGTCTGCTAGTTCATTACATGACTTGAGGTGTGCATTCGGCAACTCTCTTGTTATGTGTACCAGGTGTGGAGTTAAAACTGCGCACCTTCAATGGCATGAGCATGTTCAAGTTTGTCCTGTGAGATTTTTAATCTATATTTATGTCAAAAATACAGTATAGATGTGTTTGTTCTTTGGTTCTTACATGTATATATTGTACTAAATGCTTTCAGGAAATGCAAGTTCAGATGCATGCTTACAATGAGGCCAATGTTGTTACGGCTACCTCTCATGCGAATGCACAGGATCATGGTGTAGCTGCTGCAACGCTGACTCAAGATCAATGGTACCAACAACCATATCAGCAGTATTACCAAAACGATGATGATGGATACTCCATGCATCAACAACGGTTACACCTTCCAAGTTTAGCTCCCCAGCATCAAGTACTCTATGTGCAGCCAGAAATTCATTATGGGGCTCAAAATCACTCTCTTATGCAAACTCAACCACAGCTCCAATCTCAGAGCTACCCGTCAGTGCCATCTCACCCGCAACATCCATCACTGACATTTCCAGCTTCTCAAGGTCTCATAAACGTGCAAGCTCAACCACATTTCCAACAAGTGCAGGATATTCACCCACCTCAGCCTCTTCCTACTATGCACAAACAACAGTCTTCGTTACCAAGTCAATTAACAAGAGCTCAATATTGGAAGCAAATGGTGCGTAAGTATGGAAGAGCCCCAGTCCCTGAAAGCTCATCAGGTTTACATTCTTCACAGCAACCCTTGCCAAAACCTTCATTGCCCCAACAGCATACGACGGCACCAACAACTGATGTAGTTCATAATCAGATGCATCAGGGAGGCCATTTCCATAACCAACATCTAGCAGTGCAGTCTCATTTGTGCCCCATAGGCCTAGCTCAAAGGTTACAGAAACATCCACAAGTGCATCAGCCTGTTACTCCAATTCTTGGATTTCAACCTAATATGCCAGCTGTGAAAGAGTATCCTTCTCTGAACACTCCACTACTAAAACATGCCTTATTAGAGCAAGATGGACGTAGACATTTGAATACTGTTGTCCAGGAGTACCTCAAGACTGTTCACCTACGCAGTGAAGATGTTGAAAGATCAGGAGATTATTTTTCAGGATTATCGGATAGAGACTTTGACCAGATATCACCAATTAGAGCTAGAGAAGAGCATGAGGCATATTTCGAGTTTAGACCTGCTTCAAGATTCTCTCAACCTTCCATTGACTTGGGAGACAGACAGTTCAGAGGTGGACCAAGCATTCTTAATGGTCTTCGGCTTCCAGATATTGTTGACTTTAGGAGTAAATATACTTCGCAAGGATTTTCTGGTGATGGTGGATCATTTCCAGTTAAGATGTTACTGTCTCTCTCAGCAGTTTATGTATATTTTAAGCTTGCTTTTAACGTGTCTTTTTTATATAGGGAGATGTGGAATCTTCTCTAAATTCTACAAGAAAGGCGACAGGAACCGTTGAAGGTTTAGACTTGCACTCTCAGACCAGGGGAAGGGAGCACCAACATAAGTCAATGGATAAGGACGTCGATCGTGATCAAGCAGGAAGCAAAGGAAACTTAAAATGTAAGTTCATTCAAGTTATTCTGCAGCACACTTCAGGTTACATTTGTATCATTTATCTCTAAATTGACAAAAAAAATGTTTGCTATATCTTGTAGAGCTTCCGAGAATTCTTCTCTTTTTGGTAATCCAAACAAAAATGAAAAAGAAGATTCAGAGCTTTAGGATATAAAGAGAAGAAGCATTCCATTATACACTATCAAATGTGAGTACTCAACTTCCTCACAACAACATAAAAATACTGGTGAACATTCTCCAGCATCTCATTATGACATTAATATCCTATCAGATTTCTCATTTCCTAGTATAAGCTTTTACTTCTTGTATTTCCATAATATGTAATTTGGAAACCTTTGTTTTACTTTTATTATTATCGAATAAAAATGAATTCAATTTCGTATGTCTACCTGCATTACATATTATTTTGACCTAGTTAATGTTTTTGGTATGCTTTGGTCGTAAACAATTACAGTCAACTTACGTAAGAAAAAGTAATGATGCTGAAGGAGATTTAGGCAACTATTACAGTTTATTTTCTTGTTTAAGAGTGCTATAAAACAAGTAGGTTAGGGACTGCGATATTTAATTAGGTTGCCACAAAGCAGCTTGAACCGGTGTATGAAACCTATGATCATATATCTTTCTTCTTTATTTTATTTTTTTGGGTCAAAATATGATCTCCCACTTATTCATATTTACTTGCATTCTAAGACAAACTTATTTTTGGGGTCAAATCATCCTAAGACAAACTTTGAATGTCATTTCTAACACACATCGACCGACACAGCCCAAGAGAAAATAACACTATCGATTAGGGACTGAAAAATATAGGCAGAAAGTGTCGAAAAGCATAAGTAACGGGGTCAAACTGTAATTTATCAAATATTAATGGGTTCAGTATGTGAATAAACCAAAAACCTGTGGTTCGTTCTCTTCTCCTAAACCTCAATCGCCGATCAACCAGAAGCCAATAGAGACGGCGTAACGAGCGAGAGAGAGAGATACAATGGCGGCGAGCCTTATGAACAGAGCCGTTTCTAGAACCGAAACCATCGGTGCTTTCAGACTCTCGCTCAACCTCCTGAGAAACTTCTCATCGCCGGCGGCGGCATCTCCGGCCACTGAAAACCCTAGCTCCGATCCGATTAAAGCTAAACGAAGGAAGAAGAAGAATAAGAACCTAATCGAAGTCGCTCAGTTCTTACCCAATTGGGGAATTGGATACCATATGGCTAAAGCTCACTGGAACGGAGTCTCTTACGAGATCACTAAGATCAATCTCTACAAGGTTTCGCCTTTTCGCTCTCTTATGCGTCTCCTGTGAATTTTATGTTATGGGTTCTCATCGTTTTCCTCATTGCATTCATTTCATGATTGAAAGGTTTAACATTTGGGCGCTTTGAAAAATGTTTCCTTCACCAGATCATTAGGGTTCTTTGTTTGATTGATTGATTGTGGATTCAAATGCAGGATGGTAGACATGGAAAAGCGTGGGGGATTGTTCACAAAGACGGTGAGTTTTTGTTTTCATCATCCCTTCTATGTTCCTTCCTTCATCTGCCCTCGTTGAAGATGATGATAGGGAGAAAAGACTTAATATTAGTATAACGGTTCTTTTCATGTATAAGAGTATCCACTAATGAAACTAGATAGTCAAAGCTGCATTGGTTTGTTATGAGATGCACTTGTATTTAGTCCACACACTAAAGTTATTGCAGCTTCAGTATGACTAACATATTTCTCACAATGCAGGCTTGCGAGCTGCGGAAGCTCCAAAGAAGATAAGCGGAGTTCACAAACGCTGCTGGAAGTATATCCCTAACCTGTCAAAGACCACACCTGCAAGTGCAACCGCCGCCCAAGTACAAGCTGACTGATCTGTGTACTTCCATTGTTTGTGGGTACTTCTTAGATATATGTCTGTTTTCTCAAGCATAAAGAAGGAATGATACATAATCTTCGGATGATAGTTGGTTTTTAGGTTCATCTTATTAAGACGTTGACGCTTCTTGAGATGGATTTTGATGTGCCTGCAACAATGAGCCTAGAGTTTAGCTACTAAATTTATTTTGTAGGATAATTCTGCTTTTTTAATAAACCTCTAGTTACCAATTGCAGGGTTTGGTTTGTAATCGACAACACTTTTGTTTTGTTTTTGAGAACCGACCAGATCAAATAACTATTGTTCTGTACTTTCTTAAAGTGTCTGAAATTTTGTTCTGTATACTTCTGTTTCCATATAGTATGATCCAGCAAAATCCAATCTTCTCTGCATCCCTCTGTAAAACGAAGATCTGTATTAGTCTTGCCACAGTCATCCTAGCCAACTCCAGTGCTTGCTCTCACCATATGCTCAGGTTTCCTTTCGATGATATCAGAGATACATTTGCGTCAATCAATGCTTGTTTGTTACGCTTGACAACTTTTGTTGGAAGAGTGACTCGTTCCCTGAATTCCAAAATCTTCATATGATACAGAGAGTTATTGGTGTCATTTGATAAATCTGAGTATTATATAAACTAGAATTAACAAGATTCTAAATAAAATTGATTTACAGTAGGGCATATTACCCTAATTTTAACATTTTAGTTTATAACTAATTTTATACGAACATTTATGATCTACTAAAACCCTCCATGTGATTGAAAAATAGGACTATGATTGATATTAGACTAAACTAAAAAAAGGAGAATTCACAGTTTATATAGTTACAAAATAAACATATGTAATTCCAAATCTAAATATTGTAACAATAAAATCAAGAAAATTGACATTTTTAATCCCAAGTGTAGTTATGTAAACCAGGATAAATCTTTCAAAATGTGGTGTCCTTTTATTTTCGCTAGAACAATTTTTTCTGATAAACAGTTTCGTTCGAACAATTATTAAAGAAACAGTGAGTTTCCTCTTAGCCAACATAGTTACATCCTGACAGTCACTGGTACCGACAGTGACTACTGTGATTAGTTTCATCAATGCCCTTCATCTTTTATATAATTTATAATTTGACCTCCTTTGTACCACTCACCTCAATACAAAATTACTTCTTTGTCTCCCTCAAGTTTTAGTTGATTCCACGTTGAATTTCCTCAATAAGTGAATTATAGTTTCATAGTTTGCAAATACTCTTTAATTAGTACGAAAAATAAGAAAATCAACCTTACTCTGAAAGTGAAAAAAGAAAGGAAAATTATTTTTTCAGAGCAAAAAAATGATAACTATGTCCTTTTATACTAATTTCATATATTTTATGTTTTATTAGACTAATTATTTTCAAAATGGCAATAATATCCTTAAAATTGTAATTTTTAAATATAATAAATAATGGATTCGATCAAGCGGGATCGATCGATCCGAAATTACAAGGTCGAACGGATCGATCGATCCTGATCATTATGCAAAAAAAACGCGGAGCATATACAGATCGACCAGGTCTATTTCACTCGATCGGAAAAGGTCGATTTCATACGACTGATCTCGAATTATAGACCGATCGATCAACGGAAACATAGATATGTATCATGGTAGAAATAATGTGAAAATTTTGTGAAAATTTTGTGAACAATCAATAGAATATAGAAGACGGCGTGACTTTTTTTCGTTTTTTTTGTTTTATTTTTTTAAAAATTATTTTTTTCAAAATATGAAAGTGAATATTCCCAAATATTTTGTTTCCATATTTTTATGAACTGATTTCTTATCCGTAGAATACAACTAATATGTAGAAATCGGTTTCTACAGGTTTTTAGAATTATAGTAATGTGTAGATTTTGATTTCTATATGTTTTAGATTTACTGTAAATTTGTAGAAGTCGGTTTCTACGCGGAATGTGTATTCTAAATATTTTTAGAATACTCTTATTTACGTAGATCACATATTCTAAACATTGTACATTCAATGAAAAAAGTGGATTTCGTTTTTTACTTTGTAGAATGCTTTTTTCTACTTTGTAGAATGCTTTTTTCTACTTTATTTAGAACATAATCTGAAAATTATGATTTAAATATTTTTAGAACTGAAAAAATACTACTAAGTTCATATATGTATTTTATCAATAATTACTATTTTTCCAAATTTTTTTTGCTTGTAAAACTATTTATTAAATTTATTTTCAAAAATATTAAAGGGTATTATAGATAAAAATGACACAAAATAGATATTAGTCTAAAAAGCCTATACTTATCATTTTTTCTCTCTAAGAAAACAATTTTCTCAAAAGAAAAAGATTCCGTACCACGGGATCTAACAATGGTTAAAAAGCAGTCGGTCTGAAATAAATATCTTACCAAACTTGAGGGAGACAAAGAAGTAATTTTGTTTTTTAAGAGAAAAAAATAAAACAATTAAAAGAACAGAACATAACAGAAGCTGCTCTTTTGTCCTAAGAGAAAAGAATAAGCTTCTTCCTTTTCACTTTCTCCAACATCTCTTCCCTCTGCAAGTACATAAACCAAAATAAACAAAATTAGCTTTTCTGTAATAATTGTTTTCTATTTTCTTTTGTTTTGTGTCCTTTCCTCGTAAAACCCATGACCCTTTTGCTTTAATCTTCAAGAAACATGCCTTCTTTTGCTTTTGGATCTCCACATCACCATTTGGCGACTCTTAGAGACTCGCCGTACTCAGTCGAAATTAGCATCGACGGCGAGTCCTCCGACTTGGAATCCTTGTCTGAAGTCGATTTAGAGAGCGGTGGTGTGACGCGTCCAGTGAAGAAGCTACATTCTGGTGGCGGTAAGAAGAGAAGGGCGAGGAGGAGAAAGAAAAAGAAGAAGAGGAAAGAAGGTATAGATTGCAGGATCTGTCATCTGCCTTTGGAGACTAACAAAGAAGATGAAGAAGAAGATAGTTCTGATGAACAAGAAGAAGAAGATGATGTTGAAGAAGAGTATTATGGTTTGCCTTTGCAATTGGGTTGCTTTTGTAAAGGTGATTTGGGTGTAGCTCACAGTAAGTGTGCTGAAACTTGGTTCAAGATTAAAGGAAACATGTAAGTTTTTTTTCTTTTTTGTTCACAAAGGAAACATGCAAGTATCCTAAATTATTCTCAAAGACTTCATTTATTTTTTCCTCTTTTATTTAGAAAATTCTACATATTCTTATGAATCTGTGGAAAAAATTAGTGATGTGTGAAACATAATGAGGAAACAAAATTATATGTTTTATGTCCTTTGATTTATTCTCTTGTCTGATTTCTAGAGATCTATATGATTGTTATCAACTGAAGCTGGAATCTACAGTTTAGGCGACACCAATTATTCAGTTTTTATTACCATGTGTTGAAATTATGTCTTATCTTCTTATTTTCCTGCAAATTTGGACTGACTGTTTTTTTTCTCAATTAAATCCTGTTTCTGTGATTGGCTTTGTATTGAGAATCTTGCAGTCCCTTTTGCTTAGTTTGATTCTCTTACCAGTCACCACTATACCAATAGTTCTGTCTAGGGTCTTTGCATTGTTTTAAGCAGTAGTAACCGCCTAACCGGTTAGAGTTAGATCTTCTTCTTCTTGTGTGTTTGAAAGTTGAAGTGAGTAAGACTATACTGATATGGTTTCTGTGAATCTGAGCAGGACATGTGAGATATGCGGTGCAATGGCTATAAACGTTGCTGGCGAACAGTCAAACCAAGAGAGCAATGCCTCTGCCCATTCACAAACAACTGCAGGACAAACTCAGACAGAGACACGGGGAACCTGGCATGGTCGCCGTGTTATGAACTTCTTACTTGCCGTTATGATCTTTGCCTTCATTGTCTCTTGGCTTTTCCATTTCAAAGTCCTGAAATGAAACAATTTCCTTCTCGCTCTCTCTTCTTCCCCTGTTCTTGAGCTGTTTGCTTTCGCTAAATCGATCCCTCCTGTCGCTTGATTGTTCACACGTTTTGTAGCTGTAAAAACTTGGTAGTAGGTTTTTAGATTGTTGTGACTTGTGAGCCTTACATCTTGTATAATATTCATCTCTACTCCGGCTTGGTGAAACCTCTGCGCGACCAAGAAAGTTTATCTTGGCTCTTTAGTTTCCAGACACAAAACATCTTTGGCTTTGAAAGACAATAGCAGACAAGGATCTTGGACATAAATGAGCAAAATCCTTCTTTTATTGATTTAAATTACATTTGGATTTTGACTCATCTCTTCGAATTAGAACTCACAAATTTAGCATGAACTGAGCTTAAATACTTGATAAAACAAAAGACATTGAGGCAGTTTCAGAATCCAATCAGAAAAACGAAGACGAGAAAGAAGAAACCTATACACTTGAAGTTTTCAGTTTCTTTGCTTCCAAGGAAGTCCCATCCGAATGCCGCTAATAAGATTATCTAAGTATTGCCTGTCAAAAAAAGAAGCAATTTAGTGGTCAATGTCCTGAAAGAAAGTAGTCTGAAACTCAATTGCCCACAAACACAAATCACTAAACAGATTTTTTAATTAGACACAACAATGTTGGTCTAGAATGTTGGTCTAGGAAACAGAGTAAGAACATCTTGACAAAGGTATACAGGGTTCATAGTCTTTGAGTTACTTGGAACAGAAGCTAACGGTGCAGCTCTTAGGATAATGCATAAAATAGGTGAATTCTTCCTGCTCTGAGACTAGGTGCCGATATGAATTAAAACCTCAAGACTTCTTAAAAGCTTTGACATCATAAAGAATGGTGGTGCCATACATTAATTAATCCATCTGTTTCGATTTAATTGTCGTTGTTGTATGAAAAAAATTTCGTTTCAAAATAAATATAGTTTCAAGCAAAATTTATCAATAAGATTCACCACTTTATTTTTCAATTGGTTGAAAAATGGTTAGTTATATAGGTAATTGTGTTTTTGTTTAGGAAATATACAAAATTATATGTTTTCTTAATTTGTGTGCATAAACCTATAACGACAATTAAAATAAAACGGAAGGAGTAACATTCGGCTACGAGACAAACATTGATTTTTTTTTGGCGGGAGAGAGTGAAAAATTTTGTGGACAAACATTAAATAAAATAAAGTAAGTTGATCATTTTCTCCGGTGACAAGTTTTCCACGACAATTCCTCTCTTTTACTAAATCAACGTTCTCGGTCTCGGTCAATGTAGACAGAGTCAACGTTTTGCATACCTAAACTCCTCCACATATCTTGCTAGAGAGCTTCTTGGTCTCTCTCTACCACACACAAAATGACCTCTTCTTTTCTCCTTCCCACTGTTGCTGCTGCTGCAGCAGCAATTAGCTTCTTCACGCTTTTAAGAAAGTTCAGATTCCATAAAAAACTAGATTCTTCTTCTTTATCTCTTCCATCAACTCCAACTACTCTGTCTCACAATTGGACACACCATGTCTTTCCAAGCTTCCGTGGGGAGGATGTCCGCAGAGACTTTTTCAGTCACATTCAAAAGGAATTTCAAAGAAAAGGAATCACACCGTTCAATGATAATAAGATTAAGAGAGGAGAATCCATTGGTCCCGAACTCATACGGGCTATTAGAGGATCTAAGATAGCAATCGTCTTGCTCTCGAGGAACTATGCTTCTTCGAAATGGTGTCTTGACGAGTTGGTGGAGATTATGAAGTGCAGGGAAGAGTTGAGTCAAACTGTAATGGCCATTTTCTATAAAGTAGATCCATCTGATGTTAAGAAGCTCACAGGAGAATTTGGAAAAGTTTTCAGAAAAACTTGTGCGGGTAAAACTAAGGAGGATATTGAGAGATGGAGACAAGCTTTGGCAAAAGTGGCCACGGTGGCTGGTTACCATTCAAGCAACTGGTTCATAATTTTCTTTTTCTTTTGCTTTTAGTCTGTCAATCTAAATACTAATAAAATTATTTTATAATTTAGGATTATTTACAAAAGTACCATAAATTTGATAATTATCGTTTGTGATATTTTGGGGAATTTAGGATTTTGGTTGGTATTAGTATTAGGTATTAGCAAACAAAACATTTTTCTTAACGAGAACAAAACATTAAATGTTGTTATTTTGAGATATTTATATATGTATGTAGATTTGACACAACAACTACTAATTCGAATGTGTTAACCGATGTATTCATCTTTAATTTCCTTTTGTTAGGGATAATGAAGCAGCCATGATCGAAAAAATTGCCACTGATGTTTCAAACGAGCTGATCAATTCCACGGTATCAAGTGATTTTGATAGTTTAGTTGGGATGAGAACTCATATAGAAAATGTGGAACCACTTTTACACCTAGCATCTGATGAAGTGAAGATGATAGGGATTTGGGGTCCGTCTGGAATTGGTAAGAGCACCATCGCCAGAGTTTTATTCAGCAAATACTCTCATCAGTTCCAACTTAGTGTTTTCATGGAGAACATCAGAGTGCGATATCCAAGACCTTGCTACGACGAGTACAGTGCGAAACTGCAGTTACAGAAAGAGTTCTTGTCTCAAATAATCAACCAGGAGGATATCAAGCTTCATCATTTGGGTGTTGCACAAGACAGGTTAAAAGACAAGAGAGTGCTAGTCGTTCTTGATGATGTGGATCAGTTGGTGCAATTGGATGCAATGGCCAAAGAAACTACGTGGTTCGGTCCTGGAAGTCGGATTATCATCACCACGCAAGATAAAAAGATTTTGAATGCACACAAGATTAACCAGATTTACCATGTGGATTTTCCACAAAATGATGAGGCTCTTCAAATCTTTTGTATGTATGCTTTTGGTCAAAAGGCCCCAAATGATAGCTTCGAGCAGCTTGCTTGGGAAGTTATAGAACTTTCCGGTAAACTCCCACTGGGACTAAGGGTTATGGGATCTTACTTCAAAGGAATGTCCAAGGAGGAATGGACTAAGGCACTACCAAGGTTAAAGATTAGCCTTGACGGAGATATTGAAAGCATTTTAAAGTTTAGTTATGATGCCTTATGCTATGAAGATAAAAATCTATTTCTTTATATAGCCTGCTTTTTCAACAATGAATGGGTTGAGAAAGTGGAAGAGCATCTTGCCGAGAGTTTCTTTGATGTAAGACAAGGTCTTCACGTCTTAGCTGAGAAATCTCTTATATCAGTCAGCTCGGGATATATAAGGATGCATAATTTGCTAGCACATTTGGGTAGAGAAATCGTCCGTACACAATCTATTCATGACCCTGGACAGCGTCAATTTTTAGTTGATACAAGAGATATATTCCAAGTACTGAACAATGATACACCAGTAAGTTTTCACTTTGGTCGCCCTTTACAAAATTTGATAAAACTAATCATCTTTACTTATATGCGTCTTTGGATTCTTTTACAGGGTAGTAGAAGTGTTGTCGGCATAGATTTCAAGTACTCGGAGATCACAGATGAGTTATATAGAAGTGACAAAGCCTTTGAAAGCATGCCTAGTCTTCAGTTCTTAAGACTTGATGGTAACTATATTGAACCCATATCGTACTTGTCACAAAGTGTGAACTATCTACCTAGAAAAGTTAGACTACTGCATTGGGAACATTTTCCTATGAAGTGTCTGCCTTCTAATTTTAGCCCACAGTTCCTCGTTGAACTAAACATGCCTGACAGCGAGCTTGAGAATTTGTGGGAAGGAACTCACGTAAGTAATTTTCTTATCATCATTTCTTTTGCATACTTTGTTTGTATACATCAATTTAGTTACTATGATAAATGTTTTTTGTTTGTACAATATACTTTATTTATGATTTTACCATACTGTTTTCTTTGATGAGTTCACTAATAAGTCTTCTTGTGTGTTGTCTTTTTTTTTTGTATAGACGATTAGAAACCTCAAATGGATGGATTTGAGTTTTTCCATAAATTTGAAAGAGCTTCCTGATCTCTCAACTGCCACTAGTCTAAAGAAGCTGAAGATTCCTGGTTGTTCAAATCTGCTTGAACTCCCTTCTTCTATTGGGAATGCTACTAATCTTGAGGGACTGGATCTCAATGGGTGTTCAGATCTTGTTGAGCTCCCATCCTCTATTGGTAATGCTATAAACCTCAAGGATTTGGATCTTACGAGTTGTACAACTCTTTTGAACCTGCCTTCTTCTATGGGATGTGTCACTGCTCTGGAGAAATTAAACCTCAATGGATGCAAGCACCTAGTTGAGCTCCCTTCCTCTATTGGTAATGCAACTAATCTCAGAAAATTGGATCTTGAGAATTGCTCAAGTTTGGTGGAGCTTCCTTTTTCCATTAGAGATGCCGTGAATCTCAAGCATTTTATTTTTAGTGGTTGCTCAAGTCTTGTGGAGCTCCCTGCTTTTTGTGGTAATGCTACTGATATCAAAGAATTTAATCTGAGAGGTTGCTCAAGTTTAGTGAAGCTCCCTTCTTCTATTGGGAATATCACTAGTCTCAAGAATTTGGATCTGAGTGAGTGTTTTAGTCTTGTGGAGCTGCCTTCTTCTATTGGGAATATCACTGATCTCAAGAACTTGTATCTTTCTGAGTGCTCAAGTCTCTTGGAGCTCCCTTCCTCTATAGGATATATCACTAACCTTGAGAATTTGTATCTTGACGACTGCTCAAGTCTAATGAAGCTCCCTTCCTCTATCGGGAATATCACTAATCTTGAGAGTTTGGATCTCAATGAATGTTCAAGTCTTATTGAGCTACCTTTGTCTATTGGGAATATCACAAGTCTCAAGAAACTGTATCTTAGTAAATGCTCAAGTCTGGTTGGGTTACCTTCCTCTATTGGAAATCTTCACAATTTGTTGACGTTGCGGTTGCAAGGTTGCTCAAAGCTTGAGGCTCTTCCTATCAACATCAACATGAAGTCTCTCAACGAACTTGATCTTACTGATTGCTCACTGTTGAAGTTCTTTCCTGAGATTTCTACGAATATTAAGTATCTAAGGCTCAGTGGAACTGCGATAGAACAAGTGCCTTCATTAATCAAGTCATGGTATCGTCTGGATGACTTGCATATGACATACAGTGAAAGCCTTGGGGAATCCCCACATGTTTTTGACTGCATCACAGAGTTGCACTTAAGCGATACAAGAATACAAGAAATTTCTGTATGGATCAAGGAAATGTCACGTCTACATAAACTTGTGATCAAGGGTTGCACAAAGCTAGTCTCTCTCCCACAGCTTCCAGACTCCATAGCCTTTCTTGATGCAGAGAACTGTGAGTCTCTTGAGAGACTAGATTGCTCTTTTCACAATACAAAGTTCATTGATCTAAACTTTGTTAAATGCTTCAAACTGAATCAAGAAGCAAGAGACCTTATCGTCAGGACACCAACATGTAGATTTGCGCTCTTACCAGGACAAAAAGTGCCTCCAAAATTCACCTACCGAGCCACTGGGAGTTCCCTTTCAGTGAAACTGAATGGAATTGATACGCACTTCCCTACGTCCTTGAGATTCAAGGCTTGCGTCTTGTTGGTTAACAAGGATAACGTTGAGGCTGGTCAGTGGAACGTGATGGAAGTGTTTGTTCGCATCAAGGACGAAAAGAATGGTGTCGGTGTTATGTGTAGACCAAAAAACTACCACCTTCTACCTGCACTTTTACGGTACATGTTCACTCCACGTTTAAATGAGCATTTATACATATTCGAATTTGATAATATGGTGAGTTCCAGTGAATTATTGTTTGAGTTTGAAGTCCACAATGACAAATGGGAGATTGGTGAATGTGGGCTACTTGCTCCAACGGTTTGGGTGCCTCGTTTTGATGGAAGCTGAAAAAACAATACATTTTTGCTGTAAAGATTTTTACAACCCATATTATTTCTAGAGCATAAATCCTTTCCAATCATGTTGTGTTTTGTAAATATTTTTTAAAACTATTTTTCTTTCATATTTGGCGGTAGAAAGTGTAGATTCTAAAATCTACACTA
>NC_027750.1:6124223-6140457 GCF_000695525.1 Brassica oleracea var. oleracea | reverse complement strand
CGATCCTTCTTTCTACCAACTCATTCTTCGAGGCGCAGCTCCTATCGTTGCCATGGACAGAAAACTACCCAACACTCATTTATCATTTCCGAAACATTCATCATCTCCTTGTGTCTTTTCGTAGTGGAAATTGGATCATGTGGGTGAAGGAAGGACTGAGGTGGCTCAACTCATCGCTACTAGTGTTACTAAGGAACATCGATTCCAATCGTACGTAGCAACATGAGGTCCAAGATGGCTACAATAGATTATCCTCAAGAGTTGATCTCGATCGATCTTGTGACTTGATTCGGCCACGAAGATTTCTCAGGGACTTGTTGTACATCATCTCTGACCCGTATATCATCTCTTACTATCGTCTCTACTTACAGAGAGCTTTTAAAAAATTGAAAAGTTTTCTAAAAGAACTTTTACATATTTCCTTAAAAGAATTTATTAAAAAAAACAAAATGTATGCAAATCTATGAAGATCAATCACAATCTATGTAAACTATTTGTTAAGTTTACTTAACTTTTAAAAGTCCATCAACTTTTAAAATCACTAAATTCCATACAAATTCTTGTTTGAATAAGCTCCCCTAAGTATTTGATAGTGATCGGGAGTTTAATCTAGGGAAGATAAATGATGTAGGCAACGATATCTTTAGAACACAACCATGTAATCAGTTTCCAGTAGGTAAAAATGGACTTTATTGATGAATAAGGTCGAATACCATGAGTTGAACTAAATCGAGTGTTACAAATGAGATCGATAAAGAAATGATCTAAAATGGGAATGAAAACAAGGCCGATGTATGTGTGTAACTCTCTCTAGGGTTTTCAACGCCTCATGCTTCATGTTCGTTCCTCTCTTTATAGTGAGTCGACTTCGTCATCTTCGTAACTGCTCCGCGATCTTCGTCTCTTGTTCCGCGATCTTCGGGATCTCGAGGAATTCGACCTTGCTCCGGACGATATCCGAAGTATGGTTCGCTCGTCTCGAGCTCGCATGCTTGCTTTGGGCCTTAGTTCCTCACTGCTCATATCTTTGATCGCGGCCCATTAATGAATTGACCGAAATTGGATCCAACAGAAGCACTAAACCTAGAACACTTATTTTCAACTTTAGAGAATTTATATGTAAATCACTAAATCTTTTCAAATCTACATCCAAAATCTTACAGTAAAATTATCTACAACCACTTAAAAAAAATCTGGAATTTTAATTTTACAAAACAAAAAAAAAAACTACATCCAATCAACCCTCAGAAGAAATCACTAGATTAAATGAGAAAGATTCTTCTTTTGTTGATTCAAATCACATTTGAATTTCGAATCATCTCTTCAAAGCTAGCTAGAACTCACAAATTTAGCATGAGCTAAGCTCAAATGCTTGATGAAAACAATTACCATTCACCTACGATAAAAACGTTTTCAGTAATTAATATTTCTTTATATTATTGTTTTGCCTTGTCCATTACTATGAATCAACCAACAAATATATCATCTGTTCTAATAGTTATACCGGATACATCAACGCTTACAATACAACATTTATCACAAGTCATCCTCTGTTAAATGTAACATCGAAGTCTGACTGAGACTTTTCTTATGCAACGGCTCCAGGATCGGTTATGAGCCCCAAAAATCTTTCTTTGATGCTACCCACACAGGACTGCAAAACAAAAGACAAATGTGCGAAAATTTTGAATAAGATTTAAACCCACAAAAAAAACTAGTTATTTAAGTTGCACTGTGAGTATAGTTATGGATATGGTGCGCACGATCTCAGTGGCATCGATACTAAAGCCAAAGATCTTTAGTCTCACTTCACAGTCTTTCTGGATCCTAACCTGCAGGAAGACATTGGAATATATAAGGTTTCTTGAACTTTAGATGGAATGTATACCGGGTGAAAACAAGAAACACACTGATCCATCTGATTTTGTGTAATTAGGCATGTCACCAGTCTGATACTCCATATCATCTGGTATGCACTGTGTTGATTGAAAAAAGGAGAAGACGAGTAAATATTTATATATAGGAGAAAAGCACATAGAAACCAAAACGAAAAGAGACAGTAGCTCTAAACCATGATGTTTAGCTTACATGATTGGACACAAAAATCTTAAGAGGGCCAGCTTCGGCAAATAATCCGTGCTGTAACAACATTTGTTAGGAAACTTGCATAACTTGTGATTGCTACTAAAGACAATAACAGAGAAACTGTATATATACCTGAACGACCCGTGTGACAACAGCTTCCAAAACCTCGCCTTCGAAAGGTCTGAAAACAACGCATCGGTACTTAACAGGGAAGGTGACGAAAGGAGTCCCGTCTCGGATCAATCCTTTCCCTACGCTTTCTATTCCAGTTACCGCTAATACAAACCCATGTCGGCCACTGTCAAATCAATAGGAGGACATTGTAATTGAATGAATATGCATATCTTAAAAATTCAAAGGCCTCAAAGGAACTTTAAAGTAGTTTAAACAAAATCTTTACTGGAATTGAACAAGAGAGAGGTTCGGGTTTCGAGAAAACGAAGCCTAGCCCTAGAAAAGTGTTGGAAGGAAACCTGATAGTGCCCTCGACATCTTTTATGAGCTTAGAGACGAGGTTTTCACGAAGGTTTTGACCAAAGAATCGTGGATGTAATTGCATGTTGCGCTCCAAAACTATGTGGAAGAACATCTCTGGTCGCTTTTCTCGCTCTCCTCTCACTTCTGTCTCTGAGGCTACGTTCATGTCATATTTATAGATAGACCCAACGCACCTACCTACCAGAAGGTTGATTTTCCTCAACCGTCGGATTAACGGCCCAGATTAAAAATAATTTTTTTTTTTTTTTTTACTTTTCCATATTTTGCGTAATAAATTTTTTACTTTTTTTTAAAAAACAGCATGTTCCTCCCTTGCAAATTTCAAACTGATAAAATTATGTTACTGTAATGAATAGCAAGAAGAATTAAAAAATGTAGGTTTTTAAATTGGACTAGATCATCAGTGCGATCGTGTGGATGTTTTTAATCTATTAAACAAATTGTATACGGTTTAGTATTATAATTTTAATATTTTTGCATAACCTTTTCATTATTAATGATTATATGGTTTAATTAACATTAATATTTTTGATTGTGTTGTGTATTGTTTAGTGAAAAATACTCTCAAATCACATTAATTTTTTTTTATCACAAAATAGGTATTAAAGGTCAAAATGACTAAAATATATTTCATTTAATAGGTAAACAAAAACTATACTCACGACTCTATAGATTTATAAAATAAATAAATATTTAACCATATATTTTAGAAAAAAAAAAAATTATTTTTTTCAGAGATTTTTTTTTTTAGAAAACCATTTTTCTTTAAAAATAAAGTTTAGGAAAATCTTCTTCAATATGTACGATATCTCTCTGAATTTGAATTTAGAAAGAGATTTTAAATATATATGTGATATCTTTCCGAATTTGAGGTTATAAAAAAATTTCGTAATAAGCATAATATTTTCATAAAATTTAGAAAAACTTTATAAATATGTATTTAGGAAGATTTTCATGGATATATATTGATGAATATTTTACTGAATACGAATTATATGTATATTTAATAAATTATCCTTAAATATGTATAACTTCTTATCAAAGTTTTCGGAAAAACTTTATGAATTTGATATCTAAACTAGTTCTGCTAAATCTCTTCAATATTTAAGAAATTTGCATCTACAACCCACAGGCACAACTAAGCAAAGAGTCTGTTTCTCAGTTAGGCAGCATTCATGGAACCGATTATTCCTTTTAAGTTTTAATTGAATGAGTGTGAGAGCAAGAGTATAGACTGTATAGTATATACCCTACTGAGGAGTTGGTAAATGAAGAATAAAAATTTGCAAGACATTATTTTGTCACTGTCTAATAATGAGTCGGAGAAGAACATAAAAGGTTTAAGAAGAGAAATGGTAAGAGTTCAAATAAGATGATGATAATTTAACATATAAACTGTTTTTTTTTTGCCTCTGGACAAAGCCTCAGGGAGCTTCAAATGTCTCTCCCGCCAGGTTCTAACTGCAAAATACAAAATCAAAGAATTCTTCGGTGAGTGATTGATTGAATCTGATAATCCGAACTCAGAGCTCACAATATCATAAAGTTCAAAACTTTAACCCCTGTTCTAAAAATCGGCGCCGCCTGGACGCTACGCGTCACTCTTCCGACCCCATTTATGCCAAATCGGTTAAAAAAATCGGATATCCGATTTTCTCCGCCTAGACCGCCTAAATGACAGCCTAGCCGTTTAGGCGGCCGCCTAACCGCCTAGGCGGCCGCCTAATCTATTTTTTTAATTATTTTTTATTATTTTTAATAATATTTTTATTTATTTATTTGATCTAAAATTTTATAAATATCATTTATATTCATAATTTTGATGAAAATTACACTATATTAAGTTTATATATTCTATTTGTGTGTTTTATACAATCTTAAACATGAAAATGTATTAATGTTATACACAATTAAAGATTAACATGTTTTATAACATAGTAAACAATCTAAAAATTTCGACCCGCATAATTTTCGATTAATCCCCGATTTTCTCTTTAGGCGCTAGGCCCAACCCGACCGCCCGACTAGCGCCTAGCGCGTTCCCGAACAGGGACTTTAACAAAGAGACCAAAAGTGAAACAGAACTTGAACAAATACCTCTTTTGATCATAAGAACCGGGGCCTCCGATCCGCAGGCTTAAGAATTTGGAAAGAGCACATTAAACTCTCATCAACACTCATCATCGCACCAGCATTGTCAAACTCACCACAGTAGTTGGGAGCTGAGAATATAGTAACAAGCTGTCTATCCGCAAAAAACTCATACCCATCCTCTACAACCTAAAAACACGTTTTCATTTAAAACCTTCCACGAAGAGAAACATGAATATAGTAGTAGTAGAGCAAGACCAAACCTGGTGGGCACGACAGATGAGATCCATATCGTTCTTGATCAGAAACTCAGCAACTTTGTCAGGCCCAAACGTGTAAGAGACACCACGGTCGTTCATACCCCAACCTTTGACATCTTTGCTCGGATCAGACCAAAGCAGATCACATAGCAAACCGGTGTCCGGAACATCGGTAGGTCGCTTGATGGTCTTAATCTGTTCCACGTTGGTCAAATCGGGAGAAAGTCCACCGTGCATACATAGAATCTTATCGTCTATTACTGCGGCCACCGGGAGGCAGTTGAAAGAATCTGTAAACACTTTCCAGAGCCTCACGCTGAAGCGACGTTTGCATTCGTCGTAGAATCCGTAGATTCTGTTGATGGAAGCGCACTCGTGGTTTCCTCTTAGGAGGAAGAAGTTCTCAGGGTATTTGATTTTGTAGGCGAGGAGGAGACAGATCGTCTCCAAGCTCTGCTTCCCGCGGTCCACGTAGTCTCCTAGGAACAGATAGTTAGCTGTGGGAGGGAAGCCTCCGTACTCGAACAGCCTCAGTAGATCTGAGTACTGTCCGTGAATATCACCTGAAAGAAACCGAACAAAAAAACATTAACAAATCTGTCTGAAATTGAGATAAATCAACAATTCAGACCAAACACACAAACACCTGTCTGAAACCTAATCAAGACAGAGAAAAAAAAGAATACAAATTTGTTGGAAGCTCATCTAAGATAAAGGCTATCATGGTGGACCTCAGATTCCATGATTGATAAAAAAAAGAAGCAAAAAAAAGTGATTGATTACCGCAGATCTTGATGGGAGCTTCGAGCTCAAGGAGGTTAGGCTGCTGAAGGAAAATCTCTTTGGAGACGATGCAAAGCTGTCGGATCTCAGACTCGTTGAGCATGACCTGTTTGGTTCCAGGCTTTGGGTTTCTGTAATCCAACAGACGACGAATGATGTCGTCGAGAACGGCAGGGTCCATGCTTCCCTGCGCCATTCAAAAGACCCCCACACGATCCAAAACGACACCTAATCGTGTTCTGTCTACACAAAAGTTTCAACCTTTCGGACAATGATCGATCGCCCAGATGATCTTGTCTCGATCTTGGGACCAAAAAGTTTGCGCCTTTGTTTCCTCCAAGTTTACTTTTTTTTTCTTTTCTTATTTCCAACGAATATCTGTGTGATGGGTGAGTTTATCAAAGGTTAGTGGTTTTCACTTACTTTTCCTTTGGTTATTTATTTATTTATTTTATTTTTTACTTTTATTTCAAATTTAAAATAATAATACATTGATAATGGCTTATGTAACTCTCTCTGCATAATGTTATAATCACCTCTCTGTTCGTGTTCTTCCATTTTTGTATGGATTTGCTGGTCCCCACTATTAGCACACCACTTATGATTTTCTTTTAGTGGAAATATTATTTTCACTGCAAAGAATTATTTCTTTTCATGTTACTTTGCTTTGGTTGAGTTCTTTTGCATTTCTTCATCATTTTCTTATAATATATTTGATAAAATGAATTTATTAGTTTATTGCGTTGCTTTTTTTTTTGCCCTAAAATTTGATCATCGTGTATGCTATTAACTAAAACACACTAAACAAAATTCTAGTGATTTTTTAAAGAAATAATGTTACTATTAATTTTAAATTTAATTTAATTTAATTTATTTTAACATAAAAATATAAAAATATAAGAATCGAACGCTAGAAATACGTTAAATTTTAGATTATATTTGGTTTCTATTCAATATATGTGTTTTCCGTATTTTGTAAAGAGTTAAAATTATACTCCAAAAAATATCATGTAGATATCCATCTACATGATAGTACTAGAGCTCTGTGTATCAAAAACGTATTTCACCCCTGTAAGTTTCCTTTGGATGAATGATGAATGATCCTTTAGTGTTAAAAAAATGTGTAATCCATAAGAGGATTATTAGAAATAAAATAAATTAATGAAATGTGCATACAGGTAAACCAAACTCCACTACTTTTTCTTGTTAATTCCTTTTACTGTTTTGAAGTCATCTTGTTGATCCTTCAATAGTTACACCTATAAAACGTTGGATGGCTATATATATTATATAGGAAGTGTTATAAAAAGATATCATCATCGTTCTAACATGTCCAAAACATTCTTAGATAATTATCACACATATAAACAATGATCTACGCATGGGTGTTTGGGTCTTCGGGTCGGGTTCGGGCTGGTTTTTTTCGGGTCCTAAATATTTAGACCCAATGTGTACTTAGAAATTTTCAGTTCGGGTTCGGATCGGTTCTTCTCGGGTCCGGGTCGGTTCGGATCTATAATTAAAATATCCATAAAATAGCCGTAATTTTACGGGTCCATATCGGGTCCGAGTCGGGTTCGGGTATTTAGGATCTGAAAAGGACTTGATATACTCAATTCCATCAATTTTAGTTGAATATTTGTCATATATATCTAAAATTTTACAAAACAACTTAAATGAAACTATTAATAATTAAAATAAAACATTTTAAAACTCTAAATTTTACATTTTAAAGCTTTATATTACTGTAAAAATGTTAAAAGATAATAACAAATGTTGTTAACAAAATATATTTTAACTAAATCATAAAATAATATATATATAAAATAGAACACAAAAAAATCATAGTTTTAGATATACATGTTTTTAAGTCGGGTACTAATCGGTTCTTATCGGGTCGGGTCTATTCGGATCGGTTCTTATCGGGTCAGATCTATTCGGATCAGTTCTTTTCGGGTTCGGGTCTATTCGGATCGGTTCCTTTCGGTTCCAGTTTTTTCGGATAAAAGAAATTTAGACCCAAAAGGTACTTGTAAATTTTCGGTCAGGTTCCAGGTCGGGTATTTTTTGGTCGGTTCCGGTTCGGGTCTTCGGGTCCAGGTTAAAATGCCCAGGCCTGCTGAATGATCTATAGTTGGAATACTACTCATGAAAAATAAATAAGAGAAGTATACTAACAAGCTTTTGTTATTTTTTTTTTGTTTAGTTTTTTTTTTAACACAAACCCACCAAAGATGGTAAGACAAGAGTAGTTGAAGAGAAGTATTCTACATGCTCTTGCATTGTTACATTTCATCAGCCAAAAAAATTTGAAAACAAAAGAGAGAGAGAAGTAGAAAGTTTTCAAGAGGCAATTAAGTAGAGCAGCAACCTCTTTTAGTAGCTCCAGATGTGTCATCAACGTTTATCGTTGTTCGTTGCTCTGGAATCGAAGAGTTAGCAGCTGATGCTTCTTGAGCTGCCAAAGCTTTCTTGCTGATGATGTGGTAAATCTCTGTTAACACGGTCTGAAATGCTTTTTTAACATTTGTACCTTCAAGAGCAGACGTCTCCAAGAAAGATAGACATTCTGCCTCTGCTAGATTCTGGCCGTCTTCCTCAGCGACCGATCTCAGGTGGTTTAGATCGGATTTGTTCCCAGTCATCATCATCACAATGTTGGAATCCGCATGGTCTCTTAGTTGGCGTAGCCACAATGTTGGAATCCGCATGGTCTCTTAGTTGGCGTAGCCACCTTAAGGCATTGTCAAAAGTCTGTCTTTTGGTGATATCATAGACAAGAAATGCGCTTGTGATGGCTCTGTACCCCTCTTGCCCTGCAGTGTCTCATATCTGAGCCTTTACAGTCTTTCCTTCAACCTGAATAACCAGAGGAGAGTCATAAGAAACGCACACTAGTTAACAACTGGTTAGGTCTAGTTTTCAGGCTTTCATAAACAAGATTTGCAGATTGTATGACCCTCTTACATGCTTTAACAATTAACAAGCGAGAAAACTTGAGGATTTGTATGTAATATAACTATGTAATATGTATCATAACTCTTTCTCAAGAAATTAATATTTGATGAGTTGACTTTTTAAGGGATAAAGGGTTGACTTTGATGATCACTAAAAAACACTATTGGGGACAAGTAGTGGGAAATTTTAATTGTATATTGGTTCTTTCCACCATTCATTCATAGTCATAGACACAATAAATTAAGCAAAAGCATTGCTCATGACTCATGGCCAACACATTTAAGATTCTCACTTGATATAAAACTATCTCAGATAAATTTTAAACTACTCAAATCTTAAGAAACCTCAGAACTTTCATTAATTAAATCTTATATGTTGCTCACGTCATGCAAATTCAAAAGAGCAAAAAAAAGTAGTAAAATTAGAACTCAGCCGCATCAAATGAACTTATAACACTTGAATTTCTTTCTTTTTTGACTGAACCTTTTCAAACACCTGAATTTATACACCCTAATGATGAGATCATGAAGTGGATAGCAAACCAAATGGCAAAGATGAAGAGGAAGCAAATACTTCACGGTTTAGGGCTGATTTAGTTTTAAAAAACAGAGACAGAGAAGACTAAAAATCACCACAAATTGCAAATCCTAACATATAAACCGCATAAAGATCACGTGAAAAAAATGAAAAAGAGCTTGAATGGACACATGGAAAGATCACAGACACACCCAGAAGCGAGAAATATGATTTTGGTTCGAATTGTCTCTTATACTGAAACCATCACTTCTCATTGAGTTGATTCTCCCACCACAAAAGGGAAGAAACTTGGAATCACCTGAAGAGTTCTTGTGGCGAATTCAACACCAATAGTGGACTTAGACTCCAAGAAAAAATTCATTTCTGGTGTAGATTACAGACACCGGAATCAATCACCTATCAACACGATCTTGAACAAATTAAATAATCGTAATCCTGTTCTACTCTATGCGCCATTTCTCCTCTTCGGTCTCACAAAAGAAACAACCTTCACTTAAACAACCACTGAATGAACCAACGATAATAGAAAGACAACGGATCCATCGAAGTGATCATACCCTTTTTATTTAACTGAATCGTGAAAAAAGAGTTTTCACCCTCTTTGGATCGGCTTAGGGATGAAACTTCCCTTGAAGGAAACACTCTTCCGATCATAAAAAATTTCAACTACTGTAACTGAGGAAATTTTGAGGAAAACTGGCATAATTGTTCTTAGGGTTCGTATTATAACTCTTTCTTTCTTACAATATACGACAAAACGAACGACAACGTATTAAAGAAAATGACAAGAGGGCTGACAAAAGTAAGAGGAATGTTTCAGGGGTATCGTAGGAATTATATTTGTTGTAGAAGCAAAGAAAAAGGCCGAATAGTATTTTTATTGGGCCTATACACATCAAAATGGGCCTGGTAGTTAGGGGATATCTCTACGAGTTAACTCACGCGCGGCAGAGAACAGAGGAAGCCAAAGGCGACGAGAGAGACGACGACGAAGATGAGAGAGACGGTGAAGTTGATAAGCATGGAGGGTTTCGAATTCATCATCGACAGGGAAGCCGCCATGGTTTCTCAGACTATCCGGAGCATGCTCACTTCTCCAGGTTCCTCCTCTCCTCTGTTTTTCTTGTTGAGTTAGTGATCGCAATCCCGCTTTCTGTTCTTCTGATCTAACTTGATTTTGATAGTTTCTGTCAAATCTTGGTTATGAATCTGAATCGAATTGAGCGAAATCTTGCTCAATTCGAAATTCAAATTGTGTAATTGAGCAAACCTAAAGTCATAGCCTTTTATCGTTTTCTCATGAGAAACTAAGAGTTGTTTAGATATAGAGGTGCGATTCCCTTTGTTTGGGGCATTGAAAAGTATTGATCTTGCGATAGTGCGTCCAGTGTTGGAAAGAGATTGCAAGAAGCTCTGTTCTAGATGCAGAGTTTATGGAGATCTGATCTGAGGAATACACTCTGTTTTCTTATTGGTTGTGTGCAGGTGGCTTCTCGGAATCGAAAGATGGTGTCGTGACTTTCCCTGATATTAGCACCACGATTCTAGAGAAGATCTGCCAGTACTTTTATTGGTCTCTACAATACTCCAGGTCCCTTATCTTCCTCTCTTTCTCACCTTTTCTTGATCTCTAGAACATGGCATTGTAGCCTCTCGTAGACTGACCACACTGTGAAGAACTTGATCACGATTTGTAGCTATTTAAGTTGAACCTAGTGGATGTTCCGTAAGAATAACCCATCTCGTGGAGAAATAGTTTCATTACAAACTCTTTACATCTGTTGCATATCAATTTAGTTGGCAGTAAAGTTTTCATCTTTAGGAATGGTTGTGATTGCAGTGTTAGGGGAAAGTATTGTTTGTCTGAGCTGACTTTGATTTTACAGAGGCAAAGAGACGGAGTTCCACATTGAACCTGAACTGACTTTGGAGCTAATGATGGCTGCTAATTATCTTCACACTTGAAGACTTAAAAAAATAACGCTGCTGGATCTTATTGGACTTAGTATAGCTTCGTTTCAGGTCTGTAACACTGGTGTGGGGGTTAAAACTTAAAGTTTGACCAAAAAAAAATATGCATTGGGTTCTTGCAGAATTATTGAATAGCTCCAAGGGAACTCGTCTACTTTGTTTACTAGTTCATGACCATTTAATATAATCAAAGTTCTTGTGGCATTATTCGTTGCTTATGTTCAAACCGCTTACAATGCTTTATAATAAGCAACAAACATATGTCCTAAGGTGTCCCGAATAGGTTTGCTATTACTTACCAAACATACCAATTTATAGGAAGATTACAGAACACAAATCGTGACACACAAAAGGAATGTGCTGTTTTAGCAATGAAAATAAAGCTCACACCAGTTGGCTCGTTGTCTTGTGCAAACAAACAAACAAGGGTCGAAATGTATTTTTTCCCTTGCTTATGGTGTCACGTGTAAAAAGCTATGCAGTTATCTGCCTGAATCAGAACCCTTGCAGCACTATCATGTTACATTCTCAAAACCAAGGTTGTCTAGGCACATTTTCCAAGATGATGATGTTGGTTATACACCTCCAAAGTGTTCCAGAACTCGTGGATTCATTTTGGCTCCAAACTATCGTGGCTCTAAACTGTCGGACCACTCCCTTTTCAAACTTTACTACGCATAGCATGCCACAAACAGAGTCCCAAGTGTCACTTGTTTTTTTTTATTTAAGATTTTTATTGGAACTCGCAACCTGTTAAAGATCACAAAACTAGATTTTAATTTCACTATTTTCTTGACTTTGTCCATATACGATATTTACTATATAAACTCCTCTGATACCCAAAGAAATAATAAACCAACGTTAACCAGTTCTAAAGATGGTCAAAAGAGGAGCTTTCTCTTGCTTCCTCTCATATCTCCTTCTCTTGTTGTTCTCATCTTCAATCCTAGCAATCACACATGATCATCTAGATAAACAGGTACAAATGATCAAAATCTCTTGTGTTAGCTAAATATGTGCATTCCTTATAGATGATGATTATGTTGATAAATGATGATTATCGTTACATTAAGGAGTATATCGTCTACATGGGTTCACTTCCTTCTCGAGCAGACTACACACCAATGTCCCATCACATGAGTATTCTTCAAGAGGTCGTGGGGGAGAGGTGTGATTTGATTTATTCATTCTCTAACCATTATATTTAAATTATGAGGATTCTAACAATGGCATATGTAATTACTCTAGTTTGATGGATGGACGTTTGTTGAGAAATTACAAGAGGAGTTTTAACGGGTTTGCGGCCCATCTCACTGAGTCAGAACGAGAACAAGTAGCCGGTGAGTGTTCTTCAAGACCTGAATAATTAAGCATACAGTCAAATGATTTCGTTCTTCAGTTACCCTATTGTCATAACGAGTAGTCTTCATTTTTATATTTGATTTTGTTTACATTAGTGTGGATCTTTTTAGATGATTTATACCATTCACCATCTGAAGCCAATATATATGTGAAAACTGACACTTTATATTTAAAAATATACATTTCTTTTGAGTTTCTTTTTCCACAAGTAAATTTGATAACAATCAAGACTAAAACCCTTTGTGCTATTTTTAGGTATGGAGGGAGTTGTGTCTGTGTTTCCAAACAAGAAATTAAAACTCCAAACGACGGCGTCTTGGGACTTTATGGGGCTAAAGGAGGGAAAAGGGACCAAGCGGAATCCATCTGTGGAGAGTGATACAATTATTGGAGTTTTAGACGGTGGAATATGGCCGGAATCAGAAAGCTTTTCTGACAAAGGCTTTGGTCCTCCTCCAAAGAAATGGAAGGGAGTTTGTGCCGGTGGCGAGAACTTCACCTGCAACAAGTAAATATATTTTTTCTCTCTTTAATATTTATAGTTTTATACTATATGTTGGAAGTTGATCAAAACTCCGCCTTGTTTGCACACATGTTTTATACATGATGGCTTGTGCAATATATATTTCCTGTGAGCTCACAATTTAAAACATTTTTAGCATATTAAACGTAAGTATCAAATTCAAACGATATGAAAACATATATTTTCATGGTTTAATGTGTATAGTCCAAACGTAAATGCCAATATTTCAGAAATATATATATTATTAAAAAAATTACAAGCAAAGTAAATGTAAAAATTACGTTACGTGAGTCAGAAGCTTTGACTCGAGGGGTTGAATATAAAGTCTTGCTTTTTTTAGCAAGCTGATTGGAGCAAGGCACTACTCACCAGGAGACGCTAGGAACTCAAGTGGCCACGGTACACACACCGCATCAATCGCGGCTGGAAACGCAGTCCCGAACGCCAGCTTCTTCGGGCTCGGCTATGGAACCATGAGAGGTGCCGTTCCAGCGTCTAGAATCGCCGCTTACAGAGTCTGCGCCGGAGAATGTAGAGACGATATACTACTCTCTGCGTTCGATGACGCTATCGCAGACGGTGTTGACATCATCACCATATCTGTAGGTAGTATCAATGTGTACCCGTTGGAAGAAGACCCTATCGCAATAGGAGCATTTCACGCTATGTCCAAAGGGATACTCACTGTGAACGCGGCTGGGAACACTGGTCCGAATATAGCCTCTGTCACGAGCTTAGCACCGTGGATGTTAACCGTTGCTGCTAGCACAACGAACCGTGTGTTTGTCACCAAAGTGGTTCTCGGCGATGGCGAAACACTTGTCGTACGTATCAAGTAACACATTTAGTATCTTCTTGTCCTTTAAAGTACCAATGTCTCTTCTTTTATGTTGTCATAATAGGGAAGATCAGTGAATGTTTTTGATCTTAAAGGAAAGAAGTTCCCACTGGTGTACGGAAAATCAGCTGCTTCCTCTGCCTCTAATGCCACATGCGCCGAGTAACTTCCTCCGCAAGGAAATTCATTTGTATATAGAGTATGACCTAGAAATAATTTTAAATTTGTGATTGGTGATGATGAGGTTTGCTTCTTCTTCTTTCAGGGATTGCATGCCAGATTGTCTTGACGCATCCCTGGTGAAGGGAAAGATCTTGGTGTGCAATATATCTTTTCCCTATGTAGCCTATACAAAAGGAGCTGTTGCAGCTATTGTTAAAGATGGTTCAGACTGGGCTCAAATGGAGGGTCTACCTGTATCTGGCTTAGAAGAAGATGATTTTGAATCTTTCCTCTCTTACATTAACTCCTCAAAGTAATTAAACAATCATCTTCTCTCTGTTATATACACGCTTGTAGTATTTATGCTTCTCCTTTATTCTCTTTTTATTTTGTCTGATTTTTTAGCTCTCCAGAAGCTGCTGTTCTTAAAAGTGAGACAATCTTTAATCAGACAGCTCCCAAAGTTCTTTCCTTCTCTTCTCGCGGTCCAAACATCATCGTTCCTGATATTCTCAAGGTATGTATAATATATAGTTACTAGTTCTGCTAGGTTAATGTTTTTATGATATAAGACAGTGGTTGATTAAAATGCAGCCGGATATAACAGCACCGGGACTGGAGATTGTGGCTGCAAATTCACTAAAGGCGTTACCGTTTTATGACGACACCACACATGTGAAATACTCTGTTGAATCAGGAACTTCAATGTCTTGTCCACACGTTGCAGGAGTAGCCGCCTACGTCAAGACGTTTCATCCTGAATGGTCTCCTTCCATGATAAAATCTGCCATTATGACAACAGGTGAATGAAAACTATATACTATTAAGTAATTAAGCACCCATTAAACTTTTGTTCTTATCTCTGCTCTTCTTTGGTTATTCAATCTCGCAGCTTGGTCGATGAACGCTTCACAAACTGATTATGCATCAACCGAGTTTGCTTATGGATCTGGCCATGTAGATCCAATAGCTGCTACTAATCCAGGACTCGTCTATGATATAACCAAAGCAGACTACATGGCCTTCCTATGTGGCATGAACTACAATGCGACTACCGTGAAACTCATCTCCGGGGAAGCCGTCACTTGCACTGAAAAGATCTTACCTAGAGATCTCAACTATCCATCAATGTCGGCTAAATTGTCGGGATCTAATGTGTCCTTCACCGTCACTTTCAACAGAACCGTTATTAACGTCGGTGGCCCCAACTCTACATACAAATCAAAAGTTATTTTAACTCACGGATCCAAGCTAAACGTCATGGTCTCGCCTCGTGTTCTATATATGAAGTCTATGAACGAAAAACTGTCTTTCACTGTGACTGTTTCTGGCCGCGGTCTTGGCCCAAAGATGCCTTCCTCTGCAAGTCTAATCTGGTCTGATGGTACTCATCATGTAAGAAGCCCCATTGTTATTTATGCTGGTATCTTCCGATCATTATCACCTTAATTAATTAGTCTTCATCGTCACCATGGCCATCGGCCATCATAAATCATTGGAGTGTTGTTTTTATGATTTATGACATTCTACGTTTTGGTTATATCATTGCTCTATGATTTCTTGACATCCTATGTGTATTGTTGATGTTTTAGGAGTCAGGACATCGAATGAGATAATTCAACTTTTGTGTTACTCATAGGACATGTTCGTCTTATTTTGAATATTTTCCTTTCAATGTTGGATTCGTCAAGTAGATATTAAAAGCCGTCGATCTATCATAAATCCCCTGTATATTATTTGTGAAGTATTACAATTTTTTTTTGTAGCCACGTGTCATCACTAGGATGATTCTTAGAATTATTAGAGAAATATGTTGGTCCATCTAATTATATTATAAGTTTTTTGTTAAACTAACCATAAATTCATTATTAATGTCATTTATTATTTCCTTAAATAAAGATTACGGAATTGCCTAATGTGGTTAAAGTATATATGATAATTAATGATTTTGAAAAATAAAGATCTGATAAAAAAATAATGTATCTTCTATCAAATTTATTTAATTTTAAACTATTAAAATAATTTAAAAAAATCACAATAACCATATTATAAAAATTTAGATTTTTCTGTATATGTTATATTTTGAATTTTAAAAAACGACTATAAATTACTAAAACTGTTAAAAGTCTCACATTCAAATTTTGCGATCCATGGTTTAAAATTTTT
>NC_027750.1:6123085-6124068 GCF_000695525.1 Brassica oleracea var. oleracea | reverse complement strand
AAATTATTAATCCCACAATAAAAGTTTTGTTATCAGTAATTTAAAGTTTTTGCTATTAAAGAAACACATGATAAGAAAAACATATGAGTAGAAAACTTCATTTAATAGACATTAATATTAAAAATATACTATGTATGTTAATATCATTTAAATTTAATTACATATCCTATCAAATTTTTTAAAAAATTGTTTGGATTAATAAAATTGATTTATACGTTCGCACCAATTTAATTATATATGTAATAGTTACTGACTTTTAATTATTCAATATATATTTATTATTTCATAATATGTAAAAACATATAATACATAAAATAATTTATATATATAATGTTTATCCTGCGCAAGGCGCGGATCTTAATCTAGTGATATATTATAAATCGAACAAACATCCAAACAAACGCATGTTTGTGTAACTGTTACATTAATGTGTCATATATCTATTCTATTAAACAAATATTCGTGCGGGTCTAGTTGAGTTTTAATTTGATTTCTTCTCTAATTGAGTAGAACTTTTTGTGAAAGAATTTAATTGTGTAGACTTTAGCTGATAGATTCATATCATATCAGCTAAATTTAGCTTCTAGATTCATATCCTAAATTGATACAGATATAACAATTCATTTGATACAGAGATACAATTATAGTCAAGTATACTAAAACTGATTCTATTTATAATAATTAAAGAAAAAATATTTAGATTCTTTAAATTTGATACGGTGCATGTATGGTCTCTCATTTATAAATATACATATAAAAATTGATTTTTATTTATAATAATTATATGGTATTATTTGCTCATAACTCATTTGTCATTTGATAAATTGTTAGAAAGAAAATTTTAGCATAATATAACTCAGTTGTCATTTGCTAAATTTATGGTTTTTATTTATATATTTTATTATTTAATTATAATATTTTTATTTTATATTTGAAAGATAAATGAATTTTCTTTCAAACAATATTTTTGTAAATGTATTTTT
>NC_027750.1:6116647-6122741 GCF_000695525.1 Brassica oleracea var. oleracea | reverse complement strand
TTTTTTATATGATATCACACATTCGTAAAAAAATAGATAAATTTCTGTTTTTAAAATTATCTAATTAACTCTATACTCATTTTTCTTATTTTTTTTATATGATATCACACATTCGTAAAAAAATAGATAGTTTAAGATGCAAAAAAAAAATATTTACTTAATGAATATAATATGAACGAATATTACAAATACATCATTTAATAAAATAAATAATTAAAAACTGAAAATTCATATCCGCACTCAGGGTCTAGTCTATTCTATTAAACAAATATTCGTGCGGGTCTAGTTGAGTTTTAATTTGATTTCTTCTCTAATTGAGTAACTTTTTGTGAAAGAATCTAATTGTGTAGACTTTAGCTGATAGATCCATATCTTATCAGCTAAATTTAGCTTCTAGATTCATATCCTAAATTGATACAGATATAACAATTCAATTGATACAGAGATACAATTATAGTCAAGTATACTAAAACTGATTTTATTTATAATAATTAAAGAAAAAATATTTAGATTCTTTAAATTTGATACGGTGCATGTATGGTCTCTCATTTATAAATATACATATATCTTTCATGTTGACCTCAACAGAAAGTGAAAGAAAATTGCAGTAACCTTCAATTCATTTTAGAAGAAAATGGGGAAATTACGAGCAGCTTCCTCTTGCCTACTCTCCTGTCTCGTCGTCTTGTTCTTGAGTTCAGTTTCAGCAGACACAGATGATCCTCAAGATAGACAGGTATTGTTTTTTTTTTTTTTTTTTTTTTTTTTTTTTTTTTTGACAGGTATTGTTATCATCATCTTGTTTCTCCATATGCTAGACATGCATGATCATAATGTTGATGAATGATTATTACATCGATTATCGATGAATAGAAGGTGTATATCGTCTACATGGGTTCACTTCCTTCACGAGCGGACTACACACCAATGTCCGATCACATGAGTATTCTTCAAGAGGTCACTGAAGAAAGGTGTGTTTTCTCTATAATTAATTGATTATATTATAATCATGATTAGTTTTTTTTTAACACAATCATGATTAGTTATAATCATTTTATTGTTATGAAGAGTCTAACAAGTCATAATATAACTGTAGTTCAATCGACCGTTTGGTGAGAAGTTACAAGAGGAGTTTCAACGGGTTCGCTGCCAGGCTCACTACGTCGGAACTTAAACGAGTAGGCGGTGAGTGTCTTCGATTGAGACAGATTTATATTGGAATGTTTTTTTTTGGGTCCAAGTATGGTTGAATAACTAGACCATTTCTATGTTTCCTTAGAAATGAAAGGAGTTGTGTCTGTGTTCCCGAACAAGAAGTTACGACTCCAAACGACTGTCTCTTGGGACTTCATGGGTTTAAAGCAAGGCAAAAGCACAAAGAGGAACCTAAACGTGGAAAGTGATACCATTATCGGAGTCCTCGACAGTGGGATCACGCCAGAATCTCAAAGCTTTTCCGACAAAGGCTTTGGTCCTCCTCCTAAGAAATGGAAAGGTGTTTGTTCTGGCGGTCAAAATTTCACATGCAACAAGTAATTCTCATAAGCTAATTTCTTTTTAATTAGGTGTTTTGTCGCACATACGCGCTTAATCATTTTATAAATATTTATTAGCATATGTATTAGAATTTGAAGACCAGCATGATAATTATTTGTTTTTAAGGCATATAATCTTTTGATTACAAATTTAAAAGTGAATGTTTGTTGATCGGTTTATTAACTTTTTTTCAGTAAATTGATTGGGGCAGGAGACTACACAAGCGAAGGTGCTAGGGACACTGAAGGCCATGGTACACACACAGCATCCACTGCTGCTGGAAACGCAGTCGCGGACACAAGCTTCTTTGGAATCGGCAACGGAACCGTAAGAGGAGGCGTTCCAGCCTCTAGAATCGCCGCTTACAAAGTCTGTAACCTGGCAGGATGTAGCACGGAAGCTCTCTTGTCTGCATTCGACGACGCTATAGCAGACGGTGTGGATATAGTCACCATCTCCATCGGTGATATTGGAGCGTCCAAGTTCGTAGACGACCCCATCGCTATTGGGGCTTTTCACGCTATGACCAAAGGTATTCTCACTGTTGCCGCGGCTGGTAACAGCGGTCCGCAATAAAGTACAGTCTCTGCTGTAGCGCCATGGATTTTAACGGCTGCAGCTAGTACCACGAACCGTGGGTTTTTCACACAAGTTGTTCTAGGAAACGGCAAGACACTTGTCGTGAGTACCACGTAACACTCTCGGTTCTATCATTTGTCCCTTTTGATGATCAATGACGATTCTTAACAGGGGAAAGCGGTGAATGCTTTCGATATGAAAGGACAAAAGAACCCATTGGTGTACGGAAAGTCTGCTCTTTCGTCCGTGTGCAACACGGAATATGCAGAGTACCCTCCTCAAGAAACCCTAACTTGATTGTGATGACCTATTTTTTTTAATAATGTGATTAAGGTGATTTATTTTCAGGTCTTGTGAGCCACAGTGTCTAAGAGAATCACTTGTGAAGGGAAAGGTCCTAGTGTGTAGTAGTCGGGATACTGTTGGGGCGGTTGAATCAGTAGGAGCTATTGCAATCATTTACAAAAGCGATAAGCCTGACGTGGCATTTATTGACCCTTTACCTGCTTCCGGTTTATCAGAAAAAGACTATGAATCTCTCGTGTCTTACATTGAGTCCACAGAGTAACCAAATCATCTTCTCTATGATCCAAGATTCTTTCATCTTTATCCTGACATGTCTTTTGTTTTGTTTTCTCAGTTCTCCACAAGCGACTGTTCTAAGAACTGAAGCAATCTTTAATCAGACTTCTCCTGTTATTGGTTCTTTCTCTTCTCGTGGTCCAAACACCATTGCTGTTGATATTCTAAAGGTATATATATACGAAACATTATTATCAATGATTCTGTTTATTCCTCCACTCTGCAAGACAATGGTTGATGAGTTGCAGCCGGATATAACAGCACCGGGGGTGGATATCCTCGCTGCATATTCACCTGTTGGTGAACTGTCTGATCAAGATACTAGACATGTGGATTACACTGTTCTCTCCGGAACTTCCATGTCTTGTCCGCATGTTGCAGGTGTGGCTGCCTATGTCAAATCGTTTTACCCTAAATGGTCTCCTTCCATGATTCAATCTGCCATCATGACAACTGGTAAGCAAAAACTTTATCCATTTTCTGTTCTTTCTTGACACACAAGTAAACGCTTCTTTACATACAAGTAAACGTTGTCGACGCTGTTACTTATATGGTATGTTTACAAATCTTTGCAGCTTGCCCGGTAAATGCTACTGGAATCTGGCATTGCATCGACCGAGTTTGCTTATGGATCTGGACATGTCAACCCAATAGCCGCTCTAGATCCTGGACTTGTCTACGAACTAGGCAAAGAAGACCACATTGCCTTTCTCTGTAGCTTGAACTACACGTCAGATACCCTTAAAATCATCTCTGGTGAAACAGTCTCGTGCTCAAAAGAAAACAAACCCTTACAAAAAAACCTAAACTATCCTTCCATGTCGGCTCGATTATCAGGATCTGATAACTCCTTCACGGTCAGTTTCAACAGAACAGTCACCAATGTTGGTACACCGAACTCTACATACACATCAAAGGTAGTCGCGGGTCATGGATCTAAGCTCACCATCATGGTCACGCCTAGTGTACTGTCTTTTAAGACAGTCAACGAGAAGCAATCGTTCAAGGTAACTGTTACAGGCAGTGATCTCAGTTCAAAACTGCCTTCGTCTGCAAATCTAATCTGGTCTGATGGGAGACATAATGTCAGAAGTCCCATTGTTGTTAATACTGTTAGTTACTAGTGATGCATCATCAGCTCGCCATTGTCATCATAAATAAATCTGTATTGTTGTTCTTATATTTCTTCACTCATGTTTAAAGCTAGTTTCTCTTAAAGAAGCGAATGTTTTAACAGAAACAACAATACAATAATAGATTATAAAATTTTCCATATTTTTTTGAACGTTTAGTTAATTATGCTATTACAAACGAGATGAGGAATATTACATTGATGATTTTACAGACACAAGTCTACCACTTTATGAAAATTCATATCTGACTGAACTAAACTACTAAGTATCGTCCTATAAAATTTCTGTTCGAAAATACGTCATACCAAACTGAAAATCTTTTGTAACTCTTTTCTTTATCATTTGGTGTAGAATCATTAATAAACCTTTCAAACCACTAGAATAAGAGAGCTTCTATCCATATTTAAATTTTGTTAGTCATCTTTTTTTATAAATGTATTATTTAACGACTGTCAACAAGGTTTATCTCCATTGGAAGAATAAACCATAAAAAGATATAACCACGTTTATGTCAACAATGACTATAGAAATATAAAGAAATAAATTGTTCATCGTGACAACGTTTATGGGGTGATTAGAATAAGTTGTAACTTTACATTTTTGGCAATAGAATTTAAACCGTAGATTTATTTGTTGTAAATTATTTTGTTATAATTTTGTAAATCACTTTTTTTGTTCTGGATATAAAGATCTCTAGGTATTGTTTTTAAAAAAAAATTGATTTGTTCACATATATAGCTTTATACTAAATTTTGTTTGCCTAGAACATCTACGGTTACAACCAATCGCCCTATGCGTTAACATTGTTCTAATATGGTCTATTTACCTATCTTTTTTTGTCAACATTTTGTTTGACGATACAAATCTAAAGAAATAAATTGGAAGAGTATGTGCATTGAATCTTTGACCAAAAAAGATATTATTTTATTATGTTTATGTATAAAATCTGATCAGCTTCAGTAGAGAAAAATCGTAACCAAAAAGAAAGACACTATCATATAATGGCTATCACCAAAAAAATTTTGGTTGCATTTATTCTTACCATCCTCTGTGTCATATCTTTTGTACGATGCCATAAAACATCTGATAGAACTTCTGGTACTGACTTGTTAAACTCTTTACTTCCATTTTTTCTATATTACAGATAACTTGATTATTTTTGTGATCATGTGTATATACCGGTGTAATGATTATTATTTCAATAGGTTTTGGAGTAGAGAGTGATTATAATTGCTACACAGTAGCTCCCTGTGAAGGCGGAGGGGAAAGAGGCTGCACTGCGTTTTGTAAGAGAATGAAGCTTATACCAATGCCCGGCCGAGGCGTGTGTAATGCTGAAAACGTATGTTGTTGTGCTATCAATTAAGTATTCTTCTCAGATGAAAATAATATACACAAGGAATTTAGATCATAACAGATTTTACGTGGTTCTTTTATAATACAAGAAATTTAAAGTAACAAAAAAAACTTGTCCCAAGTCGTAACTAGCTAATCTAATTAAAAACATCTAACATCTAAAATTTAGAGGATTACCATGATTTTACAAAAGTGACTGAACCACTGAAGTTCTGACATATTCATCAGTATGATCCAGACATTACCGCTTTATTCGTGATATTGTTCTTTTTGCGTCTTCACCAAAAGATTGATATCATATCACATTATGGTTTCCCACAGAAAGCAAGAAACGTTATTTTGACATAGAGATGTCAAAATGGGTAAAAGTTAATGGATCAAACCAAACCAATCAAAACCATGGATCTCAATGGATAGAATAATTAAGTACAAATGGATTAATGGATTAAATGGGTTAATGGACTTAGTGGATTGGGTTAAAATGGTTTGGATTGTAATGGATAATGAGTTATCCATAACCAAACCAATAAAAATTTATAACAAACAAAAACTCAAATCAAATATATAAACAAAAAATAATCAAACTAAATTTCTAAATCAATTTTACTACACCAAATTTTATTTTTTTCATATATATAACTAAATTTTAATAAACTAAATCTATTCCAATTATTCACATATACACACACATATATAAATATAAAATTGTTAACACCCAATTTTTCATATATATAAAACTATTATATGTTGACTTTTTAATAAGCCAAATTTAATCATAATTTTTGCCAAAATCATAAAATTAAAATTTCCACCAAAACTCTAAATTGATTTTTTTTTCATCAAAACGCTAAATCTCAATACCAAAAAATCGTATTTTCTTGCAAAATCGCAAAGTCGTATTTTCCCGC
>NC_027750.1:6105032-6116582 GCF_000695525.1 Brassica oleracea var. oleracea | reverse complement strand
ACCAAACCACAAAGTCGTGTTTTTCCGCCAAAACCGCAAAGTCGTGTTTTTCCTCCAAAACCGTAAAATCAAGTTTTCTCGCCAAACCGCAAAGTTATGTTTTCCTGCCAAAACCGTAAAATAAAATTTTCCTGCCAAAACGGCAAAGTCGTGTTTTCCCGCCAAAACCGTGAAATTGAGTTTCCCGCCAAAACCGTAAAATCGAGTTTTCCCACCAAAACCGTAAAACCGAGTTTTTCCACCAAAACCGTAAAATCGAGTTTTCCCGCCAAAATTCCCGCCAAAACCGTGAAATTAAGTTTCCCGCCAAAACCGTAAAATCAAGTTTTCCCGCCAAAACCGCAAAATCGAGTTTTTCCGTCAAAACCGTAAAACTGTGTTTTCTCGACTAAACCGTAAAATCGAGCTTTCCAGCCAAAATAAAGTTTTCCCACCAAACCGCAAAGTTGTGTTTTTCCGCCAAAATCGCAAAGTCGTGTTTTCCCGCCAAAACCGTAAAACTGAGTTTCCCGCCAAAACCGTAAAATCGAGTTTTCCCACCAAAACCACAAAATAGAGTTTTTCCGCCAAAACCGTAAAACTATGTTTTCTCGTCTAAACCGTAAAAAACGAGTTTCCCGCCGGAACCGCAAAAATGAGTTTTCCTGCCAAAACTGTAAAATTGAAATTTTTCGCCAAAACTGCAAAATCAATTTTCCCGCCAAAACGACAAAATTGAGTTTTCCCACCAAAAACGTAAAATTGAGTTTTCCCACCAAAACTGTAAAATCGATTTTCCCATTAAAACCGTAAAATTGAGTTTTCCTGCCAAAACCGTACAATCATGTTTTTCGGTAAAAATTAGGTTTTCCGTCACAACCGCAAAAATTTGTTTTCCCGCCAAAACCACAAAATCGTGTTTTCCCGCCAAAACCGCAATATTGTATTTTCGGCCAAAACCGTAATACTGTGTTTTCTCGCCTAAACCGTAAAATTGTATTTCCTTTAAAACAGAAAATCTTGTTTTCCGTCAAAATGTTAAATATAATTTTTTCACTAAAATCACAAAATTATCTTTCCTGCTAAAATAATAAAATTGTTTCTAACACCAAAACCGTATAATTGTATTTATCAAAAGTCTAAGTATTCTTTTTTATTTCAGCCCCAAAATAATATTTTTACTCAGTAACCATTTAAGCTATAAAATTATTATTCATGGATTAACCATTAAAACCATTAACTCATTAAATTAAATGAGTTATGGATTGACCCAACCCATTTGTCAAATGGATTGGTTAAAACCATAACCCATATAAGCTTAAAACCATTTGGATATGGTTTGGTTTGAGTTGGTTTATCCATTTTTTTTGACATAGTTAAGTTACCGAACTTTATCTAAAAGAATCACTTGTGAAAGGAAAGGTCCTAGTGTGTAGTAGTCGGGATAGTGTGGGGATGGTTGAATCAGTAGGAGCTATTGCAATCACTGAAGTTCTAACATATTCATCAATGTGAACCACTGAAGTTCTAATATATTCATCAATGTTGAACCAGACATTTCCTCTTTATTCATTTTATTTATCATCAAACGACACTACGCCACTATTGAACGTCACCCTTTCTCATTGCTTCGTAGTGTCACCGGGAAGTAAATGATTTCATATTTTGTTCCGGGCTTAGAGCATGATTATCCCTAGAAACTCAGTAGGTTTTTTAATGACTATTTAAGTATTAAATTTTAGTTAAGGAATTTAGCTAAGAATCACCTAATTTTCTTGCTCCAATGGGAGTTTCTAAATAAGAGTTTCTTAAAAGAAAAAAAAAATTAAAGATAGGAATTGAGAAAGAAGAAACACATTAAAGGAGGAAGGATTCAAGAATGAAAAGAAATATTATTGGGAGGTTCTTCATCAATATACACTTCAGTTCTTATACACATAATTTGTACTATATAAATCATACAAAAGAGAAGTATTCTCAACCATTTGGTGATGTAGTTTTATTACCACACAAAAACAATTCTAATACAAGCGTGTCTCAAGAACAGAAGAATCGTTTCAGTTTTTATTACCTCTCGAGCAGCTTGTACCGAGTGTCGTTCAAGTAAAACGACTGAGCCGTCTCCATGATCCATTTCGCCTCCTCGTCAGTGAGTTTGCTTGTGAGCAGAACATCACCTCGGATAAACACCAAGGTGTGTTACAAGCTGTCAAACATACTAGATCATTAAGCATGATATACACAAAACAAAAAACATTGAAAAGAGAACAAGAAAAACAAAAAACATTGAAAATATTGAGAATAAAGAATATGAGAAAGAGAAGATGGCACGAAGGTAGAATTCTAAAGACAATACTTTCATTACAAGATACAAATTTACTACAAGATTGTATTTTAAAGACAATGACACAAGAAAACAACAAACACAAAGCGACTTTGACAACAAGACAACAAACACAACACCACTTCTGTGACTCATAATACACAAGAATACATGACACTTAATACACAAGGATACAAAAGTTTGTGACTGATAATACACTAGCATACAAAACGTGAGTGACGACAATGACACTTCTTCACTAGGCCGATGATACAAAACGTTACTGCTCCCACAGAAGCATACAAAACGTGACTGATACAAAACGTAACCACTTTTATTCCTTTGTCCTGTCCTGCATATCAACCTCAACCACCAATACAGGACTTGCCACAGCAACCTCAACCACCAAAATAGAGAAATAACCACAAACAGCAGACCGTTCAGAAGTACACATGTAAATAGCATTAAAGCCACAAACGCAGACACCATATTTGGGGCGGTTGTGGAATCTCATAGTCATACAGTAACGCATAGAACATTGAAAAGAGCGTGAAAGTGAATTACTTGAATAAGTTTAGGAAATGGATGAGGCATAAGGGTTTGGAACAATGGAGCAACAGTTGAAGAAGGAGGAACATTGATAGCTGCTCGGCAGGCTGATCCCACTTTCTCTTTCTCCTGCCACCACAACAACATTAGGATTCAAATTGGTTAAACCAGCAATCCATGGAAGATGCAATATCCAAATACAAATTCAATTGGCATGAGGACAAAAAAAACCTCAATTGATTTTTACAAATTGCATCAGATGATAGAGATTGAAAGTAGCTGAGATTGGAATGGTTTTAAGTAAGGAACAGAGGTAACCTTTGCCTCGTTCGAGAAGCATCGTTCGATGTAGACGAGTCGCTAGGAGGAACCTTAGCCTCATCTCCGTTGTCTGTCATCTTTCAGCCCTTCTTCGGTACATAAAGTTGGAATCTTTTACGATTTGATTTCACGGCTACGAAGAAGAAGAAGAAGAAGAAGAAGAAGAAGAAGAAGACGACGACGACGGAGAAGACGAGAAAAACAGAAAAAATAAAGAGAGAGAAAAAAAAATTGAAACTTCAGGGTTGTCTGACACGTGTTTTAAAAAACTCACTCTAAATCGGTTCCAAAAGTCTCATATTAAGGATCGATTATTCTCATTTTAGTTATTTTTGATTTAATTAAATCATTGATTTTTGTAAAAACCCAACTTAAGGACCTGTGATAATGATGGTCTTAGAGCCAAGGTCTCTCGATTAATTGAATCGTACAACTAAATTATAACACTCCTCATGCATCTTTCTTTATTCTCGTACTAGTTTAAGCGCGTCTACGAATATTCACATTATTTTTACGTATTATTATTTGTTTAACATATTTTTACATATAATAAAATAAATGAATAAATATATATTGAATAATTAAAAAATTATTAACTGTTACTTGTATAATTAAATTGACACAAATAAATAAATTAAGGAAATCACTTTGTTTATTGACAATTTTGTGGTAAATACATTTAAACAATTATTTTCTCTATTTGTATTGTATGTAATTAAATTTAAATAATATTAACATATATATATAGTATATTTTAATATGACTATCTATTAAATGAAACTTCATAATCATATGATTTTATGATCATTTGTATTTTTTAACAAGTTTTTTAAACCACTAATAACAAAACTTTTAGTGTGAGACTTTAAATATTTATAATAATTTATAATCTTTCTTGAAAATTCACTGAAAATTTTGAAATTAAAATATTAATTTCTCAGTTTCAAAATTTTTAAACCATTGATCATAAAATTTTCAATGTAAAACTTTTAACAGTTTTCGTAATTTATAGTCGTTTTTAAAAATTTTAAATATAACATGTTATTATATGGTTAATATGATTGTTTAATTTATTTTAATAATATAACATTAAATAAAAATAATTGAGGATATGTAAATTGTATCAAATATTTATTATTAAAATCATTTATTCTCAAATATATATTCTATTCAATTTTAGTAATTTCGTAACTTTTATTTTAGGAAAGAATGAAAAACATTAATTGTACATTGTTAATTAATTTATAATTAGTTTAATGAGAAGTATATAATATATGTTTAGTAGACCAACATATTGTTTTAGACATTTTAAGAAGCATTATAGTGATGATATGTGTCATAACTAAAATGTTGCAGTGTTTTTTTTTTTAATATATAGAGAATATATATAGGATATACAACCTATTACTTGATGTGTATATTTACTAATTAGTTACACACCGAGCCAAATTGTCACCAGCTACGGGTTGTCCTTCGACGGGTTTGAGCCATGGCTCACTGAGGAGGATAGCAATAAGCTTTCATGTGAAAAGGTTACAAACTTTATAAACAACCAAACAAGATCAAAGAGGCACTAACAGATATGGTGTAAATGGAAAAAGTATGTTTGGGACTTTGAGTCACTGACATATTGTAATTTAGGTTATCTTCGTCCCTACTCCATTTTTTTTTCTAAAATAGAGTAAAAGTGATTATGGAGTAAAGAATGCTTCAACCCAACCCCATATCTCACTCCATAATGAAGTTTACTCCATAAATGGAGTAATCTATTTTTTTTTTGTTCATCACTCCATTATAGAGTGGGAAATGAAGTAGGATTGGGGCAATTTTATTTCATTTTCACTTTTACTCCATTTTGAAGGAAAAAATGGTGTTTTACATCGGAGATGCTCTTAGGAATTAGGACTGAGTATTAATTGAATCAAAATCACCGAACAGAACCCAACGAAAACTTAATCCTAAATTTCACGCTAAGCAAATCAAATCCGAGTTATGTTCAAGTTCAAACAAGTCAAATTTGGTTAGTATAGCCAATCTCCTTTTAAAAAAAAAATCATTCGAAACTTCACCAATCACCAGGCTATGTTAGAATTTTGGGGATAAGTTTTACAAGATAGGTCTGAGTTTGTTACCCAAAACTTGTAAAAGATAATCCATAGAAGACTAAAACCTGTAGTTTGTGTTTATCAATAATGGTCATTTTTTTTGCTTGAAATTGAATTTTATAGCAATGGGAGACGTAGTTTCGGTTTTCCCGAGCGTGACGCTGAAACTTCACCAGCTGGACGTGATTAATGAGTGTGGCGTACACCCAGGACTAATAACTCATATTTGGCTCCTTAGTGACCTGTAATCATTGATTTTTGTACTTGATCATACATTTTTTTCTAATGAAATCATCATTTCATAGAGTTAGTCAAAAAAGAGAAGGCGTCTAATAACAGAATATCTGCGAGAAAAAGAAAAGCGAGAGGATTTCACAAGAATGTGTAGTGAATATTTTTTAATTTTAATTTTTTGTTACAAAAAAAAAATATTTTTTAATTTCTCAAAAACTCTTTAATTTCACAAGATTGCGGAAGAAGAGGAACTCACGGATCCATCGACACATATACTGTCATATACATATCTATTCATGACGAACTTCTTCAGAATATCAATTTCTAATCAGGAGTCGCTGGAGTATGTTTTTAATTAGTATGTTTTAAATAAGTCACAAAACAATTGTTTATTTTTTGTGATTTATAATGTTAGTTTTTTTTATCACAATGTTGTTAGTTTAGGATTGTTTTTACATTGTTGGTATATGTTGGGTTTTAAATAACACTAGATTTTGGTCAATAATTTTGGTCAATATTTTTTAATTATAATATTAGGTATTTTATATTAAATAATCTAAAATATTAGGTATTTTATATAAAATAATCTAACATATTTTTTATGTATTTTTATAATTTGTATATATTTGTTATGTATTTTTATGTATTTAAGAATATTTTTGGTTACATATTTTTATAATTTTTTAGTATAATCTTGTATCTAACGAAAGAAAATGAAAATCTATAACTACATGTGTTTTGAATTAATGAGTGATTTTTTAAAAGATATGGCAATATAAACAACCAACTAAAATAATAAATTGATCTATTTTTGCGGGCAATATAATAGATCTGGTGTATCAAGACTTTAAACCGGAAATAAATCTGGTGTCATACAATTAAAACAATTTCATATGGTCAAATTTCAATATAAATAAAACGTATGAATATTTATGTTTTTATGGGTGACATCTTGACCCATCATATGAATATGGTCAGTTTCAATATACTGAGGTCTAAAAAAAATATGTACAATTTGCTATTAAATGTTTTCTATGTTAATTGATTTGGAACATGAAATCATAAAAGGAAATATGTATATATATTTCGTGAATAGAATAGGTTAACAGAGGTTATATTAATTGAATTAAAGATATTAGTATTAAAAACTTAATTTTGATTGGTTGAATTTAAAAGTGGGAAAATAACTAAAAATTCTAATAAAAATGGTATGCCATTATAATTAACTTAAAAATTTAAGGGAAAAATATTATTATGGATTTTGTTTTAATAGTATAAATACTAAATTTTTGAAATTGGTCCAATGAAAATTATATTTACTTTCAGCTGAAAATTAATTGAAAACTCTATTGATTTTGTAAATAATTCTATTTATCTCAAATACTATTAGTTAGAGAAGTATAATTAATAATATCTTACATATTTTTTCCGCCACTTTCTTAATATGTGTGAAAAATGTCAAAGTGACACTTATTTAGAAATGGACGGAGTAATATGATTATCCGTTATTAAAATAAATTAACCACGTTTGTGAAATTATTCGAATCTTCCCAAAGATATGCATATATAGAGAATGAATGTAATTTCCCTTTTTATTAAACCGATGCGAATATCTGAAGTATTATGCGATCATATCGAATGTTTTATCATCCTTCTAATAAAATACGATATATACAACACATCTTGGACTCTAAAGTCTGTAACTGTACATAAAATAATAAGCTGTTTATGCGTTCAAAGATAGAAAACGCTTTTACTACAGTTAGAAACTTTGTAGAAAAGTCTGTAAAATATAGATCTCCAGAGACTAGACGATTCCCAGCTATTATTTTCTGTCACATAAACGATATTAATAATATAGAGTATTGTTTTTTTTGTAATCTTGATTTTCTTGGATAAAAAACAACTTGATAACCAGAATTCAAATAGGCTTAAGCAAGAGAAGACGTTATACGACTCTCATTCGCTTACATGTGAATGTCAATTAATTTTACGATTTTCTCCAAATCCAATTAATATTTTCTTTTTGATAAAAAATCCAATTAACATTTTGAGCTAATTAATTATCAAATACCTATCTTATCTTATACAGATAATTAAGTTATCAGTTAAATACTATCAGTGCCCAGAGATCATATAAAAATCAAAAGAAGATGCTAGCAAGGTATAAAAAGAGTATTTGACAAATTCTTGTTCTCGAATAAAATGAAATAAACATGTTTAATGATTGGCGGCCTATAATCTACACAATAAAGTCAAACAAATCTGCATATTAGAGTTAAGAGAATATTATCTAATCTAGTCATTTAGATATCATTCCTTTAATTACCAAACAAAAGATACGACTCCATTCTTCTTCTTCAACCTATTGACTAAAATAGTACTATATTAGAACTTATCCCTAACGCTTAATGTGTAATCTCAATCAAGCATCAAACTTTAGCTGGTATCTTTCATCGATTCAAATATCTATTTCATCGATTCAATTATCTATCTCGAATATTTATTATACAAATAGATTATAATGAAGAGGTGATAATCCTGTCAAAACTTCTATTGATCTCGAGAACAGTTGATTACAAATCCAACGATTTCTTTATTCTTTTTAGGGCAAGACATTCATTAGAAACATAAGCGATTACATGATGGAGTTACAGGATTGCAGTGTAGCCTTTGCAAGCGCATCTGCTGCCCTGTTTTCAGTCCGATAAACATAAGTTTTTTTTTTGAATTATACCGGGGTATTTTGGCCCTACAGAAATGGTCCACACTAGTCATATGTTACTACGTGTTGGTCTCATGTTTCTGGCAGTACCGAAATGATAATTTTCCAGTGACTGGAACACGAACTTTGATGACTTCACCGTATTAAGTTTTTACCCTCAAGTTAATCACCACTGGACCGCAAGTCTTAGTTAAATATAATTAAAGTAGATTATAGAGAAATCACAAGATAAGCTTTGAATGTCATGGAGTATTCGAAAGAGTTCCTTGATTGAGTCTCTTCGGTTGATGACTCTGATAAAAATCTGAGCGTCCAAATATTTCAACTATGTATTTTTCTACAGCACGAAAGTGCCTATAAACATTCAAAAAACAAACTCACTACTAAAGTCGCGTATTTCGGTTATCCACTTTTTGGATAGTAATTTTCCTTTCTTGTTGACATTATTTTTATAAAATTAAATAATAATGAGCAGAAATTAATTATTTGATTTTGGAACCAGATCAAGGACTACCATAGCACCATTAACATACCATGGGAATTAATTAAATATCTTGATGTAATATATAACCTTCACAATCCACAAAGGAAATTACATCAAAAAGGAAGTTCACAAAAAAAAAAGTTACACCCAAATGTCAAAACAAAGTTACGCATATAACTTCACATATGACGTCAACAAAACACACGCATGTACAGAAATACACATGGTGCACAACGCACGTATATGAATTCGAATATGATACAAATACACACATAATATATATATATATATATACTATATGGTATTGACTTCCGTAAAGAAGTAAAATAGGGACCAGTGAGAAGAATCTCTTACATGAGAATATATCTTATCAATAACTAGGATCGGTCCGTCCTACAGACAAGATACACTTTAATTTTGATCTAAGTTATTAACTTTTGTACGATTTTGTGGTTTGTGTTTTAAGTTTGCAATTGTAAGAGATGTGTATGATAATGATTTTTGTCTTTTAAAAAGTTTTAGGTGAGAAACGATTATATGTGATAAGACATATTTTGATTGTTTACAATTATTGTTTATTTGTCCAAAAAAATATTGTTTTTTTTTGTGTGTATGTTATAAGAGTGATTACTCTTTTTTTATTTTGAAAATGGTGATTATTTGAAATTGTATTTCTTATTAAGAATATTATATCCAAAGCGAAAAATGTAGTAAAGAAAAACTAATCAAAATAAGAAAACATTAAATAATGTTTATTGGATGAAAGCTTTCCTTTTTATAGCTATCCACAGACCTGTCGAGAGGGAAGATACATTGCATAACGAATCGTGTTTGGACTGGATTGAAGGAGTCAAGAATATCGTTATTGGCAACGATATGCATTTGTTACGGTGTCGAAGAGAAGATACATATACAAAATGACACGAAGGCTGCTCAATCCAGAGATTCATCATGATCCAGAGTCTCACATAACCCTCCTAAAAACACCATTGTCGATTTAGCTAGTCAGAGACCGAAGAACATTATGAACCCTAGATGCCGAAGATAATTCGTGAAGGATTTTTAACAGCCAAAATAAAGACAGGGCAATCCCAATAATATTAAATGTGAATGTTTGTATAGAAACGAAACCAAACGCAATTAAACTCGAGTAGAGGCTTAGCAACGAAATTGTGATAGTCCAAGTTGAAACCATCAATTTTTAAATGAATCGACGACCTAGCATCACCAGGATTGAAGAAACAATACTCTAATTAACACTAGGGTATAACACATCCGACGGGCGGGTAAGCAATATTCTTGTTCTCTAACAATATTTTTGTTCTTTCCAATTTGGAAATAATATTATTCTCGCTAGCTTATTCTTTTTACTTTATTATATATCATTTGTTCGTCAAACAATCTTCATAAATATGTAATTTCTTTTTATTTCAAAATTTAAGCCACTTTAGTTATATTAAGTAAAATATTTTTTTTTAAACACAAAATTATGGTTTTTTTCTTATTCGTGTACAATTATTTTCTCAATCAATTGGTATTATCATTTTCTGATTTTTCTTAAATTTGATTTAGAAAATTTAGGATAAAAATTGATTCACTGTAATAAATTAAACATCATAAAATTAGCATTTTTAGTTACTTTCTTTTTACAGCAAAAAATTCACAGACTCATGTAGACTCTGTAAACCAAGGTGGTAACTCTGCATCCATGTGTACGACGAAAGACGGTTGTTTCCTAGCACTGTGTACCAAGCGATCTGGCCTTATGTTTTCCGCCCTAGGTACATGAACGATATCTGAGTTGGTGAAGCTTCTTCTCAAAAGTTTAATGTCTTCCTGGTAGCTTACAAGCATTTTTATTTACTATTTAAATATATTTTTTATGTTTCTTTATTTTATGGTCATGTAACCCATGTAATCTAAATACCTGACTATAATTTTATGAGTAAATGCTACTGATTAATTTTTAGAACATAGTGAATTATTTTTAATTTGTTTTATTAAATTTTATATTTGATTTTTTAAACATTAGATGTATTATATCTGTAACTATAATCATTTATAGTTGAAAAGAAAATTTTATTTTGTAATTATGAGATATTTGGGTATTATTAGAAATTATTTTGTACATGAAATATCAGAAAGTAGATTTTTATTGCAATTTGGATTGAATAATTTTTAATAATTTTAACTTTAAAATTTAAAATTTATCTAATGTACAACAATGTTGTTTTATGTTAGGTGGTTATGACCAATGTTATTATAATACATTATTTATATAGATGTAATAAAATAAATGAATATCTTAATTAGATATACATATGAAAGTATTGTTCGTTACTATTTAGTATTTATTTTTTTATTTTATGTTTTCTTATTTTATGATCAAGTAATCTATGTAATCTAATAACCAATTAGAATTTTCAGAATAAATGCTATTGATTAACTTTTAGACAATAGTTTATTTTGTTCTATTAACTTTTGTTGGTTTTAATAATGTTAGATGTATATATATGTTACTAACTTGTTATATATTTAAAATAATTTATTATAATCATTTATAGCTGAAAAGAAAAAAGTTTTATTTTGTAACCATTAGATATTTTGGTATTATTTGAAATTCTTGTATATTAATCTATTAATATAAAGAACAATTTATTCTTTTTTCCTTAGCATCAATGTTGTGTATATCAAGAGTATCATGCTTTTTTTTTAGTTCAAATCAAGAGCATCATGCCTTTTTTTTTTAGTTCAAATCAAGAGCATCATGCCATGCTCGGTGTTTCTCAAATCAAGAGCATCATGCCATGCTCGGTGTTTCTCAAGACAA
>NC_027750.1:6104441-6104828 GCF_000695525.1 Brassica oleracea var. oleracea | reverse complement strand
CAACAACAATCCAATAATAAAGTTTCTTACTTTTCATGATAAGAAACATTATAACTTTTTTTTATTTACCCGGAATTTTTTTTTTTAATACGGAAATCTAAATCTTCAGAGCCAAAACAGTGTATAACTTCTACAAATTAGAATTAAAAAAAAGACAGAAGATTTGATCATGATAGAACAATAAGAATCTCGTATCTCTCAAACCCACACAGATTCTACTTGTGCATATACTTTAAGCGATTCCATTCACAATCTAAACCCAAATCCGGTAAAGTAGATATAGATCCTCTTCATATAAGTAAGAAGTAACGACACAAAGTAAGGTGAATTCAAAAGTTACAATCTTTAATATCTGATACAAAAAAAAGAAGAAAAACAATAGACACA
>NC_027750.1:6072091-6104336 GCF_000695525.1 Brassica oleracea var. oleracea | reverse complement strand
TGAGAATGTATTGAATGACAGATCGTGTGAAGAGTGGGAAAATGGAGTTAATTAAAGTATAAATGAAAATAATTGAATGCAATCAAGTTCCGTAACGTTGCCATTTTTGATACCCGTTGAGAAGACCTTCAAGCAATTCGACAAAGACGCCGGCTTCCAACAGAAGGTCGCTGGAAATAATCATTTCTTGACGGCTGGCTAAACGAATCTGAAGTTCCGACGGTACTCCAAAAATCAGTTCTCCGGTCAAGTGTTGGAGATGAAGCCAAATACCTATTGGACTCGGTTATGTGTAACTGAAGCCCACCTTATCAATTGTCTGAGGCCTTACTCATTAGTAAAACACTAAAACCCCACGAACGAAGACCATCGAACAAACAAAAGAGAAAAAGCAGACTGCCACGTGTCGAACCGAGAGAACTCGATTTATCTATGTGGATGCTGACGTGGCGCAAAGAAAAGAGAATAAACTGTAATTTATATATATATATATAGATAGATAGTCAACCGTTCTCAGTCTTTACATGCTTTTACTCTACCAGTAAATAAATTGACAAATGTACGAATATTTGAGTAAATAGTATGTGTAACATTTCCATAAATATTGGTATGTTTATGATGCTTTTGAAATATTCGCAGAGGGACCGTATATATGCCAATTTTTCAAGGCAGCTAGAATTTTTGGTCTCCAATTTTAGATAATTATAGCATAAGATGAGATATCGTTATGAGTACTATTCGCGGGAACTGAATCTTTTCTTCCGAATCTCTCTTCCCAACTACGTGTAGACAACGTGTATATATCATCATCACGTGATACATTTTTTTCTTTAAACTCATGCGTGATACTTTGCGAGTAAGACATCCATCGATAGACATTGTATTTTTTTGTCATTTTGAGTTAAGAGACATTAATATCTAAAGTATTCCAACACATATATGTTTATGTTGTTATCACTTAATAATATCTAGAGATAAGACATTATTTAGAACTATCATAAGCTTTTGAGTTCGAGAATACTACAAAACAAATTTTATGAAAGGTTTTTCAAAAAAAAAAAAAAATTTATGAAAGGTTCCCAATTTGTTCATAACTGTTCGTTCATTCAACTAATTTATAATTATCTTATTTTTAATCTGAAGCTTTATAATTTGTCAAGGAAGACCACTAAAATTTAGTATACATGAAACAAAATGAAATTTATGTTGATTAATTACTTTTATTGTTAAAAAACCTTCCAGATATTTTTTTCATTATATTTTTTGAAGAAGTATTGATTAATTTGTGAGCCTTCAAGATAAAGAAGCAGAAAACGAATAGACTTCAACAAGTGGAAAATTTTTGTGGACCTCATCTTCTTTGATTAAATGTTATTTTCTTTTTTAAAAAAATAATTATTATACATATAAAGATGTATATTAAAGTTATATATAACTATTGTTTTTGGGTAGTATTACGTGCTTATGTTTAAAATGGCAACTATTTTAGATTAGAAAACGGATCATATGAACAACATGCGTGAGATTTAAAGAAGCTCAAATTCTTCTTTTGTTTTCTTTTCAACTTTGACCCTATGTGACCAAGGAGGGTCCGCAACTTATCTTTGGAATGGCACGTGGCCACATAGGATTGGTTGGATATCAGATCCGGTGCCGGACTTATCCTCTTTAAGATGGCTCTTTTTGTTATTACAAGAGAAACATTGAAGTCTTTGAAGAATCTTTTTTTCCATCTGGTATTTTTATTAATGGGTCGAAGCCCAAAAAACTACTACAAACAAAACATAAACCCCACTACAAGGACAAACTAAAACCCGACATAAAGGGTCCACGATAAACGGGCCTAAAGCCCAAACTCTACCAACCGAACGGCGCCTCCGAGCCACACATCCAAAGAACTCGCATGCCCGCCCACGTGTTAACATCTACCCAACCAACCGAAACACGTGTTTGAACCTCAAACAACGAGGAAAAAACACGCGTCACGAGAACTTCTACGTCTCTCTACCAAAGAAGAACGCCGGAGCAAATACCGACGATTCATCGGAACCCACCGGAACAGGAACCACCGCAATCCCTTCATCTTCTGATTCTCCTTGCGACGGAGAGCATCATCGAACCTATTCGAGATCTCATCCGCAGAGACAGCAACCACCAAACAACTCATACATCTTCGTTACCAAATCTCATTCGTTACCAAATCTCCAACCCTTGGAGAACCTCAATCGATCTTTAAAAACAAACGAAAACCGGCGAAGATCAACGCTTTGAGAGCCGCCGCTTGCCGGAAAAGAAGCCGGCCAAGACAACGTAAACGAAACCGTCGCTTGCCAGAGTCAAAGCCCGAACATCGGGAGTAGATGCTGATGAGAATCCGGCGAATCGGTGAAGAGAACACATCACCATCCCGTTGATTCTTCAGCTGGTTTCATCTCAACCTTCCTCTGTGTCAGATCTGAAGAAAGGGAACAGAGCTGAAGGAGAGAGAAAACTAAAGTCTTTGAAGAATCTAACTGTTCGCGTCTTTATCCGGAAGAGATAAAGAATCCAAATTTGTCAATAGGCTTACTACAAACAAACATTTAGAGGAAAATCTAAAATAAATCGTTACAAGTTAAATAAAATAAAAAACAGTGGCAAAGAATAAAAGATAGCGAAGCTTCTAAATTTCTCTTACAAGGAAAATAAATTGAAATAATTTAAAACGAGAAATAGGAAAAGAAGCAATAGTCTTTTCAGCATCAAAGAGAGAAAACATACCCATAATAAGCTACATTTCTTGATGGATGCTGATCATGATCATGATCATGATGGCTCCACTATCTCCATAACCTAATCCCTTGTGGCATTATGTATATTATATATAGCCCCATTGAGATCTTATTGCAATATCACAAACCTTACACAACTATCCCCCTCTTCATTCCAAGTTCTCTTACATAACAGAATCACAAAGATAATCTGTTTCAAAGTGAGTAGAGTATAAACTTTGACAATTATTAATGGAAGGTAAAGGACGAGTTGTATCATCAACTTCTTCTTCTTTAACAACCGAACTATTCGGCTCCAAAGATCCTGTGCCGCCATCTTCTTCCTCTGGAATCTTCTCCTCCATTTTCCCTCATCCCTCCAAGGTTATATTACCTTCCTTTTCTTCAAGTTTTGTTTCTTGAGTAATCAGAATGATTCTTGAGGCTTAAACTTCGGTTTCTTTATTTTATTTCTCAGGGCGTTACAAGAGATGGTCAAAGCTCCGAACATGGCTCACAAGGTCAGTGAGAAAGAAAAAAATTCCTTCTTCTTTGAATTCTCAAAGAATGGCTGTGAGTTCTTTTTTTTTTTGAACAACTGGCTGTGAGTTCTTATGAATATGCTTTCTTACACAGCTCAACGTAGAGAAACTTCAAATGCACAAGACAGAGTTGAGCCATGCAATCTAAGCTCTTCTCTTTACTACGGTGGCCAAGACGTATACCCTCGATCCACCACCAACCAAACTTACCCTACAGTGAGTATTCTTAGCTTATGTATATTTTGCAAATAACTTTCAAAACAAAAAAAATAAAAAAATCAGAGGACTTGGCTGATCAGAGAAACCATTACTCAGGTTAAAAACGAGGGTCCAAGAAGCCAAGAAAACGATGCTAATGGACATAACTCGCAAGATGTTTCAAGAGGAAACTGGTGGCAAGGTTCTCTTTATTACTAAAGAACCAGTTTCTTTGTAAATCTCTCATAAGCTCAAGTCATATACTAATCATCAACCAATCAAGACTTTTGTATAAATAAGCTTATGCAGGACAAGGGATAATATATTCGGCGATAATATTGAAAGGGATCTCCTAGTAAAAGTGTGTTGATAATGAACTGTATCAGTATTTACTCTGCTTCTCTCTTTCTCATGTTCAACAAAAAATATGAAATATGTAGCATTTTTTTTGGTAATCAAATATGTAGAATTTTACCAGTGATCAAACCAGACAGACATCTTTACGTCGGAACCAAAGCCTTAAGTCATTATTTAAAAACTGGACCATCTCCGACGACATTTTCTCGTGGTTTCTTGTTTTCTTCAAACACTCTTTTAAAACTGAGAACATTAAAGGATGACCATATCTCTCTTCTCTCACTAACCTCCCTGCGATTCCAATAACCAGAGGAGTTTATTTTTGTTCTTGCCGCTTCTAACGAATGAGCTTCTTGCCAGAGATGCTGGACGTCGCAGGTGATTGGTTAAAGAAAGATCTGCCGTCTTAAGCGAGGAAAAACGCCGGTGTCTTGTCCTGTTCAAAACACGACAACGTACGTGTTTATAGAAAGTAAAAAAATGAACGCCGTTGCCAGGATCGAACCCGGGTCACCCGGGTGACAGGCGGGAATACTTACCACTATACTACAACGACATTGTTGTTTGAGTAATCTATATTACATTTATATACAGAGCAAGTCTAAAAGTAGCATCTACGTACAGGTTCAGTTGTAAAGATGTGCATACAATTCATATTTTCTATGGATGTGCCTTGAAAAACAGTTCTAATAAAAATGTATTGTTTTAAAACATTACATCCAGGAAAACATGTCAGTGTTAGAAGTTTGATTATCCCATACTCGAAAGTTCAATATATACATGGTTGATGGTTGTTAGATAAAGACTTTACAATAAAGGTATTTTAGACCTACTTTCGTCTAATAAAAACCAACTACTATCAATTATAGAGTAAAACGTTGCAGAATCGGGAAACCAATCAATATTTTTTTCTCAATTAGAATGTGAATTCCAAAAGCAATTAGCTAGTGGTAGTAGGAAGGAGCTATCTTTAGTATATTTATATACCAAGAAAAAGAGTGCTTACTTACGTTTGGTCAGCTCTTGAAAGGTGAACCTAACATTCGTTACTTCAAAACATCGCATAGAAAGAAGAAACATATACTATAGTTTTGTCTCCGGAAATCCGAGTAACTCATCCCGAGCTGCATTAGTTGACTTAGAGTCACATATATATATATCACCTAAACAAATATAGTATAGAGATGCAACCCCGTATGGCTAGCACATAAGAAATTTCTATCATAAATCGATTTAATGTTTCTATTTAAATATATTTCAAAGTGAAAATTACAGATTTACTTGGTATTGGATATAAAATTGTATGTTGTTTAAAGCTGTACAATAAAAAAAAAATTATGTATTTATAATAATTGATAATGGAATCTTAGTTTTATTGGTTTCGAATTGGTTATAGTTAGCAGCTCTTCATTAGTTAGAAGTTAGGAGAAGAATGATATCTTATGTCATGGCTACCAGAATTTGAGGATGCAACACATAACTTCTATTACAAGTTATACTGCACATTTTTGAATTTTGTTTAATTTTATTGGAAATCTTATTATGATAATTGATAAGTCCGTTGATGTCTTAATAGATGGGTTCATCTATCGAAAAATAAACTTTGCATATTGATTCAAAATTCAAATCATGTGCAAGAGTTATTCAGTAGCACCAAATGTCAACAATGTTAAACAAATTGTGCATTTTAAATTTGATTATTAGTTAACCAACTTTGTTTGAAAAAATTATGTGAGATAGAAAAAGGAGATCCAAAACTTGTAATTTGTTTATACTTATTTGGCACTTTTTTTTTTTTGCTGAAAGTTTATTTGGGACTTACAATCAAAATAAATTTGAATACTAAACACGGCATATAAACGAAAATAACGTGACTTTAAAACATTGTTAGACAAATTTAAAAACGTTAATTGACAGGTAATAACTGAATAACATTATTACTTTCCCAATTAGTCTCTCATATTATTAGTTATTGAAGCTTTAAATAGTAGGAAAATCAATTTAGGTTGAATACACTATTTTAAGAGAAATTTTATAAACATTCACCTAAAACAGTTAAATAATAAATAAATGCATTCATATTTCAGGAAAAAAATGATAGAAAATAAATATGTGTACATATTGGGATACTTTTTATAAATGCTTTCCTTAGTCCTTAACTCTCTCGTGAGTCGCAACTAGCAACAATTGACAGGTGAAATTGTCGTAACGCCTTCTGCTAAAGCTGTCTTCTTCTTCCTTCTTTATATATCTCTCTTTCGCACAAGCTTCTCTCTCTTCTCTTCTCTTTGTGCTTGCTTTCCTCTGTTTCTCTCTCTGTTCTGTTTGTATCTACCCAAAGATTTTCCACAAGAATCATCAGATGGAATACACTGAACTACAAGACATAGATTTCTTTAGCTCTTTTTCTGAGCACACAACCCCAACTTTCTTCACTCCAACCACAAGCTCCCTCCGATCCGACTCGGACCCGGATTCACCAAAGCCACAAAACGAGGATGAAGACGAGTACGTCGCCGAGTTGACTCGTCAGATGACTAACTATATGCTTCAGGACGATGAAAAGCATCAGAAGGTACAAGCTTTTTAAAAACCCAACAGATTCGATTCTTTACTCTTTTATTCAATCTCATATTCCTTAGTAATCTTTCTTCTTCTTCTATTCAGTCTTGTGGTGGTGGCTCTGGCTCTGGCTCGCCGCAGTCGACTCTTTGGTCACCATTCGCCTCAGGTTATAGCAGCCCTGTCGGTCCTTCCCGAGAACCATCACCTCCTTTAACTCCGGCCGTGCAAGCGACGGTGGAAAAGAGTCCTGTTATAATTCCTTTTCAATCAAAACAAGCTCTCATCGATGAACAGATCCGATCTGTTCAAGCTAACGTGAGCTCATTTTTATCAGTTGATAATTACTTAGAATCTTTTTTTTTCTTAAATTGTCGGTTATAATACAACGGTTTAAAATTAACCGTAACGAAAACAGAGTTTTGTTACCACCGTCGGGTGCAATGATGATGTTAATTTTGTGTATATAGTTCCGGAAGATCAAAAAGGAGAAACACAAGGAACGCAAGGATGATGCATTAAGACACAAAGAAAGAAGCTACCACAACCTACAGAGACCAAAGTCCGCCGTGAAGGCGGTGTTCGTTGACGGTTTGGGTTCGAGAGCCGGGTCTGGTGGAACTGGAGTGTTCTTGCCACGCAGTCATGGTACTGTTGTGGAGTCTCGCAAGAAATCAGGTTAGAGCCAGCCAATAGTTTCATATTAATTTAGCTCTAAGTTTATGTTTTGATTTTTTTCGACGAAATGTGATTTTAAAGAAGGTTAAAATGGACAACAGATAAAAATAAATATGAAATGACGTCGTCGTCTAACTCTGAGATTACTACTACTTTGTTTTATAGGGGTTGACATAGTGGGGATCTTGTGTCTATATTAGATTTAGTAATTTCATTAAATTGTAACACAACTAGACAAGTAATCTCACAATTATCTCCTTGATATAACAATATAAACCACTGAAAACATTAGAATTAGTTTTAGCTTAAATGTTATCTTTAAATTTAGAGTGCGTCATTCTTATTTTATGTGGTCGACTATCGATTGCTTAGATCTCAATTATTTAGGACCTAGATATAATAAGAATCTTTATCTTACGTTGGTACATTGTTTGACTGAGTAGATTCCAAAGATTCCTTCTCACCGATTAATCTCTTTTCTTTTAAAGTTGTTTTTTTTTGTGGCCGCTCAATTAACAGTTATGCCCTTCATAAATATCTTGCCTCTCTGCTTGTTGGTCCCCATTGTTACTCTCTTTCCCTTTCAACAAAATAAACCATTTAGGTTGAAAATCATTATCGTTCATTTTGTTTTCTTAAAACCCCAGTTGTTTCATTCGATAGTGGATTATAATCTATGATAACCTAGATAATTATTCGTCTTGTGATTCTTTGTTATGTCATTATTCGATCATTGAGTCATTGACAATACCCAATGCTATAACTGAACAACATAGTGTACTTTTTTCTTCTAAATATAGTACTATATTCGAGTTCGTACTTAAATAGCTAGGCACTTAAAGTTGTAAGTCGTACACCAGCATGTATTACACCAACCGTGATTTTTTTTTTTCATTTCTTTTGGTTTTGAAATTGAATCGGTGGTCTTCGTGATCTAGGAGTCGGTGGATTTGTAAATTATTGCATTTCAACTCTTAGCCGTTACCCAATCAAGGTGTCGGTGGACTTGTCAACAAATATCGTTTTCCTTTCTTAATAAATATAAAATTCCTTTCGGCATCATTTGATTTAATGTGGCTTGGATATTGGTGGGAGGTAGTGACAATTTAGATGATATTGTGTTGTTGGTATTAAGATTTGTTGCCGTTCTATGAAATTAATGTCTCAACCAAACAGTTTACTGAAAGTTTGACTTTTGTTCTTGAAAAATATTGGTTGCAGGATGTTCAACAGTAATAATACCAGCAAGAGTAGTGGAAGCCTTGAAAATTCACTTTGACAAATTGGGTGTTCCTTCTACATTATCTTCTGATATCCCTCCCTTTCATGGTACCAACCCCAACTTTTTCGTTATTTATTCTTGTATTCTTTTGAGTGAACTTATGATTTACAAGTATTAATTATATTTAGATATAAACAGTACAAAACCTCTCAAAGTCGCTGAAATTTTGGAATTCATTGCTATGCATGTTTATAATTATTATTTAAAGTTCTACTATATTACATCATATTAGACACATGCAAGTATGTAACTTATATGTAAATTTTGGGTTTTGAGTGTATCTTTTTGATATGAGTGGATTCTTCATATTCTTTTTCTTTAAACGACCGGTTAATGCTTTTGATTGATAATATTTACCATATAGATGCTTTGTTGGTGTCCGTAAAGAACAAAAACAACAACATTCACAAAAGTAGTTCATCAACCCGGGCAGAGAGTGGGCCTCCGCACATGGCGGAGACGTCGGCCGAGAGACACCAAGAACCGCTGGCAGATTTGCCACATGAATGGACGTACTGATCGAACATTGGAATGCTATTGGTTGCTGAAACTATAGGTTTTCAAAAGGTAGTGTTTTTGGATTGAATATTTTATAGTGGTCAGAATGTGTGACAAATTTTAAAATCATCATTTTTATATAGATTTTAGAAGGGAGAGAATTTGTTATTTTTTATTGGTGGTTCCTTAAGATGGTTCTAGTAAAATCAGTAAGTCTTCTGATAAAAGAACAATCAAATATGCATATATGTGTTCATATAATATGCATGTCTATTGTAATATGCATATATGTGTTCGTATATATTGCGTGTCTATTGTAATAAAAAGGGACGGGTTGTTTTTTTTTAATGCAAGATTCCTTGTAATAAAAGCATTATATACATCTCGCCAGTATAATAAAAAGTCTTAATTTGATTATTACGTCTTCATTCTTATGTCCATCTCCTTAGTATGCTTAAACTTCCTTTACAAATTAATGTTTTAGAATTATAGTTATGGTTTTTGGAATAACTAGTTTAGTGTCTCAATGTTCATCCAACGGAACGCGTTAAGATGTGTGGAAATGTGAAAAAAATATGACATGCTCGTGGTGGCCTCGTGGCCGGTCTTAAATCCGCCGACTTCTTCGTATTCTTCGTACTTTCACTTTGGAAGGTTCATGTGCACTTATTCTTTACTTTCACTTTATAAGGTTCATGTGCACTCACGTTTTGCCATTACTCAAATTAATTGTGAGCCAGTGACGGTGTACATTGCTCCACTCCCATGTGACTTCTCTTTGTTTTCTTCTTTTTCTTTTCATTGTTTACTTGCACCGACAAGTAATGTATGGGTTTTTATCTACGCATTTCTATAGCAATTGATCCAAGCAACTATATATTCCTCTAGGCCCATGACGTCTTTTCTTGCTTATATCCAAACTAGTTTTCCCTAAATATCTGCTTAATAGAAACAAAGCAAACAAATCTGAGAAATCCGATAAAAGAGGAAGAAATATTTACTTTATTTTCATTCGAAGAGTGACATCAATATAGAATTCTTGCTTGCATATCGCAAGTAATTAGGTATACATTAGTTGACCAAAGATAACAAATTTACATTAAACAAATCCAGGAAAAATCTGACTTCTGCACAATCACCAAAGAGAGATAGTTATGTAGATCAACGTTTTTATTGAACTAAAACTGATCACAAAATATTAGACCTAAACAACCATAAATGAGAATAGTTGTTTCAAAAAAAAGAGAATAAATATACTGAATTCCAAAAATGTGATTTTATTTTCATTATTATTATATGCTCACCGGAAGTCAACAATGTGATTGAACGTCGGTGTGGGTGTGATTACCAGCAGTGTCCTTAAAAGCCCTACTTCCAAAAATCATAAACCCTAATCCAAAGCCAGCCATTGCAGCTAAGAAGACTCCTCCATTGAATGACATTACAGCCAACATGATCAAATAAGATAAACCAGCCCTCACGGTGTAAGCCACCGTCTGGACTATCCCGCCGCCAAAGCTAGCCGGACCGGCTTTCATGACCCCGCACCGCGAAATCCATTCTGACAATGCTGAAAAGGCGAAAATGGCGGCTAGGCAGACCCAATACATGGTCAGACTGGTCCCTGGCCAGCCGTCAAATAGAACCTCGGTGTTTTTTCCCCAAAAGAAAGTCATGTGCATCATGCCACCATGATGACGGTGGCGATGTTGGAAGAAAGCCGACGGCGAAGGTGCAGGAGCCGCCGAAGAAGATCCACTCATGCCGTTCATATTGTTTAGAAATATTCTTAACTTGATAGGTAAGGTTTTGGCTGTGTGTGTGTGTGTGCAAGTAGTGTTAGGGTAATTATAAGGGATTTTTTCTTGGGTTGGAGTTCGTGTGTAGTACAATGTACATTTTTACAACAACAACAATGCGATAATTGTGTGTATATTCGAGTATAAAATGTACTTGAAAGAGATTTAGTTGAGATCAAAAACTATTTAGTTGAAAGTATATTGGTGCTTTTAGAAGTCTAACAAATCAAATTTGAAGAAGTAAAACCCAACGATGGTGCAAACTATAATTTTTATTACCCAATTTGATTATATTTAGGTATTTCGCTTGTTTCTAGCTTTACCGTTAGAGTAGATCATTTGTTCACATAATTGAAGGTGTGTGGATTTTTTTTGACATCAAGGGTGTGATTGGTAGTGGCTGTGAGTGCTCTCTACAGCCTCATTTCTTTCTAGAGCACTAAATCTACACCAATCTTGATTTCTATTTTTTTTTAAGTTCACAGCCTTTTTATAAAATCCACAGCACTTCTTTGAAATTATGTCTTTACAATTTCTCTGCAGAGACAAAAACCTACAGCCCATATTTAAAGACTTTTAAAAATTAAAAATCTAAAGCCAAAGCAATAAAAACCACAGCAATATTTCTACAGTCAAAAAATGAAATCACGGCAGTTACCAATCAGACTGCAAGTGTGTGGGATTCTTACATAAACCAAACAGAGAAATTGCATAATCTCACAAATCATTTCACAGTATTTATTTATACACCACCGTATAAATTCGTTTAAATAATTTTTTTTAAATATTGTATTCCCCATATGTAACTAATAATCATATTTTAAAATTCTCGATTGTCTTGACTCTTGAGACCACTGGTTATATTTTGAAACAAAATTAAATTTCTTTATATCATAAGCAATTAGAAATTCTTATAATTCCATAATAGTGAAATTTTTGATTTTTCTAAGAGTTTATGATGCCGTATTTGTAAACCAAGAACCAAATATAGTAATTAATTAAAGGGTCCCTTAATTAATATTATAAATTTAGAGTACATTAATCTCTCCTTCTGTATTTTCTAAGTATCACCTTTGTTTTTTGTACGATAAAAAGTTTGACAAGTCTTTTTTTTTACACGACAAGTCTATAAAAACAAGTTGTACAATAATATCGTTACTCTTATCTCCACACAAACACAAAAAGAAATTGAAAAAGAAGGAATCTCAGTAAATGCCAATAAATACAAAAAAGCCTATTCGAACATTCTCATTCTCCTCCCAAATAACATACAAGAGACCCAAGAACAAAGAAAGCATGGATCATGATGACGTGCCTCCACCACCATCGTCATCCATAATGAACAATGGTTCCATGAACGGAGGAGGAGGAGGAAATCAAGAGATGATGATGATGCACATGACTTTCTATTGGGGCAAGAACACGGAGGTTCTCTTCTCCGGCTGGCCGGGAACAAGCTCCGGCATGTATGCTCTTTGTCTCATATTTGTCTTTTTCCTAGCCTTTCTCACCGAATGGCTTGGTCACTTCTCTTTCCTCCGTGGGACCACCGAAGATTCAGCTAATGCCGCCTCCGGACTCGTCCAAACAGTCGTGTACACCCTCCGTACCGGCATCGCTTATCTAGTCATGCTCGCCGTCATGTCATTCAACGCTGGCGTGTTTATCGCCGCCCTAGCCGGTTATGGCATCGGTTTCATGTTGCTCGGAAGCCGAACTTTCCGGAATCCCTCCGGTAACAGGGAAACTTACGAGATTCCTCCCTCAGTTTGTGCTTGTTGATTGTGAAATATGCATAAATTGATCCATACTTGTATTTCTAACTAGAGATGTAGGCATTGTAGTTTTCTTGGATTGTTTGTCACAAAACTTTTGTGGGTTGTTCTTGAGGTTCATGTATGTGTACTAGTGTGAGGAGGAATTTTTTTTTTCCCTTGCGATTTTTTGTTTTCTTCAGGTTAATATGATTATTGGTGAAAGCTGGATATATCAATCTGTAGAGAATCCTTCCATCTTCGTAATAATGTGACATATCATTTTATGGTTCTTAGGGCATGATGCTACAAAGTCAGGGTATGAGAGAAAACGCTGACCTATTAATCCGTACATTAATTAGTGAGAAATACTATAGCACAGTACCTAGTAAAACAGTTTTGCTTTTAAAATAGCACATAAAAGGGAAAATCTCCAAAAATTATCAAATACTTTAAAAATAAAAAAATTATATGTTCTATTTGTATTTGGGTTTAGTTATTATTTATTTAGTATTTAAAAATTAGAATTTTGATTCAGGAGTTAGAGTAATTTAGTCGTTTCTTTATTAAATTAGGGTTAGTTTAGAAATTTTGATAAGCTTTTTAAAAATAATATTTTAAAATTTAACCTTAATAAATAGCCGTATATTTTAAAAAATATTAGAAAAACAATTAACCTATTCAATGGGTATATAAACATAATTGTTTTCATGAATTAAAAGTTATGAGTATTTGTTCCTCGGCTTGAATGGCCGGTCCTGAGATTTTGGAGGCTTGTGGCTGTGTGTATGCAAATTTTTTTTTTTACAAATTTGGGGGCCTAAATTTTGTTTTTAAGGACTATTTGTATATAATTTTTTTCAAAAATTTTAGAGGCCTGTTGCGAATGTTTCACCTAGCATCGTCCAGGGCCGGCCCTAATCCGTCTCCGATTTTCTTAAGGGATGAAGAAACTTTGTTTTCATCAGCTGCATTCACTTTGCTACTCTCTAGCTCTGTATCCACTGAATCAAGAACACTCAACAAAAATTTTGCCACAGTCGAATACATACAGCATCAAGAGAATAGATAATGTAATACGATTTAACAGGCAGGTTTACTCGAAATCTTCAGGAAGCTCATAGTCGTAGCTGTCATGGCGGTCATATCGATTGTTTTCTTCCTGGATTCCTATTGAGGATACCTTCTTTTTACTCTTACAAATTGCTTGGTCAATGGAATTGATCACGTCGCAGGACGGCCCTGAGATCTTGGGAGCTGTAGACGATTTTCAGTAAAGATTTCAGTAATTTTTAAGTGTTTATTTTTATATAATTTTTCAAAAAAAAATTAGGGCCATAAGCCAATGCTTGACTGGCCTATGCTCAGGATCGGCCATGTCTCGGCCTCAGGTCCACAATGGCCTTGAGTATTATTGAGTTGGGAAAGTGAGGCCCTCTCTTCTTCTTTGCTTAGCTAAGTTGTGGAATTGGATGATGATTCCTTTTCAGTGCTCCCATGGCTGTCTGCTTTTTCTTCTGAGTGAGATTGGGAGAGGCACATTCGTAGGGTTTCTCACGCTCTTAAATACTCAATCAAATAGAGTCTGATTGGTTTAAACTAAAACCTTAATTACAAGCTCTTTAGCCTCTTTTAGCCAATACCTCATCTCTCAGTAACTTCATTATTTGTCTGGAATGCTCCATATGGAAACAGTTGTCCATCTCTTTTTTGAGTGTCCTTATTCAAAACAGAGGAGTTCTCAAGGAACATTAGACAGAGAGTTGGACGGAGATAGTGAGGTTTATCACTGACTCAGGTCGGAATAAACTTCAGCTATTTACAACCAGATATATGTTTTAAGCGGCTGTTCATAACATTTGGAGAGAGAGAAATAGGAAAAGACATGGAAAAAAGGAGTCTCCACCAACTTTTTTGGCAAGCATGATTGATAAAACTGTGAGAAACAAGTTCTCTATTGGTTTGGAACCAAACAAAGCTAAAAAAGGTTGAAGTTTGAAGAAATAGAAGAGATTAGTTTAACTCTTTGAAGAAATTTTGTATAGAGAATAAGAAAGCAAGCAAACTGATATAAAAAGATTTTTTTGAATTAATTTAACAATCAATTCAAAAAATAATAATAATAATAATTGTTTGAACAACATTTTTAGACTACATTTATGTCTTTTTCACTTAATTATGATACTAAATGACCATCAAGAGTCACCCTGACAAAGATTTAGTTTCATCTTCCTTGCTCCGGTCTCAATAAACCTCCATCACCAAACTTAGACTTTGCTTCATGTTTAACAGGAATGAGGAAGTCTTGTTGGTAAATTTCGAGCGTCTGGTTACAAATTTCACACAGTTGACGTTTCGTTACATGGAACTCTAGCCACCAATCTTTCTCCCCATCACATGGTATCTTCACATTAGTCATGCGCGAGCCAAGATATATAGCAGCCGCAGCGATCTGACTCGGCCTGAACTGCAAACAAAGCGACGACCTTAAACCGTCATTGAGGAAATTCCACGCAGCCTGAAACAATCTCTTAGCGTCCATCTCGACCTTAACCCATCTCCTAACCCAATCCAGAGCCGGTTCATAAGGGTGTTCGATTTCGAGATCAAACCTTAACGTAGAGAGCACAAACTTCTCACCGGTTAGCACAGCCCCCTTCAATCTCGCGCACACCTCTGTCGTTGGTTCCTTGCCATGTAAAACCCTGTAACCCTTGGCGATGACGTCATCCACCGGTCTCGGAGACCCTTCGACTTTTCCAGCGATAAACATACATATGATGCTGATTGTTTTGGGGTCGTTCTTCGCCAGAGATTGGAGAGTGAAGAATCTTTGACATAAGACTATCGATGTAGCTATGGATCTCTGAGGATTGTTGAGTCTCTGGCCAAGCTCCTGGAGGAAAGTAGAGTAAGACCAACGTTGGAAACTCTCTTGCTTTGAGTCGATACCGTCTACTCTCGATGGGGACTTTACTTCTATCTCTTCTCTTGTCTTATACCAACTTGTTTCTCCCATTGTTTAACCTCTTGCTTCCTTTTTTTTTTCTTTTAAAAATCCCGATATCGCCTGATTGATTATTATCAGAATTTGAAGATCGTATGTAAAGTAGCAAGATGATTATAACTGATGCTAACGAGGATAGCGGAGGATTTAAATAACTATATTGTAGGACAGGGTATAAACTGAATTCTTCCTCAATTTAAATACCCAAAATATAGGAAAATCTGGTCAAGTTTTTAGTAGATGGATTTAAAGTCAATTCCGTTTTCCTTAAATGTTTATACATTACCAAATAAAAATGTTCTTCCTTAATTTTGACTAAGAACAATTTGCCAAAAAAATATTCAATTCTGAATATGAAGATTTTGTCAATTCTTTTGATTTATTTTATTACTATTTTGACCTATGAGGAGTGCAAAATAAGTGAACCAAATCTTATATATTGTTAATGAATCTTGAATGGTTTATCAAAATAATTATTTGAGATTTAGTTCTTTTTGAATACTCTTTGTCAATATATTATTAGATTTTCCTTTTTTCAAGATTGCATTTTCTGTTTAGTACTCTTCTTTATTGATTAATACTATAATAGCTCTAAAATCATAATAATTACAAGGGGGACCTTGTGGTCCACTATTAAGAGTAACATTTAGTGATCATATATATGTTCGAAATTATTTTTTGAATTTTTTTAGAGTTTTATATGATTTTACAAAAAAATAAAAAAATCTTTTTTTTGCAAAAAGTTCATTTTAAAAATGAAAAAAAAAACTTTTTAATTTCAAGATTGTTTTTTCCAAAATTCGATTTTAAAATTTTTGCTAGTTTTTCTAATTTTTATTTATGCTTCCTTTTTATTTCTTATTAATTGCTTATATTAACTAAGTAAACAACAACAAATTAAAAAAAAAACAAAAACAAAAAAACTAACACGTCACCTTATTTACAGGTTAAAATGTCACATTTTGGACTCGTTCCTCTCTAAGAATTTCCCAACTTATTTTTCTACAACCAGAAACAATACATGAAACCCAACCATTACATTGTATATATATAATAAACACCATATACTTTCGAAAGCTGACAACTCTTAAACTCAAAAAACGTGTCTGCGTTTTCTTGTGTGTTCAGTGCACAAAGTGTGTGCACAAAAATGTACATCAGTGTGTTATGTATATTGTTCCATTTTTGGATTCTGGAATAAAAAGATTTAATGATACTAAGGAAAATTATACAAAGTAGACTATGACATGAAACATGCCCCTTTTTGTGTGTTCATATACATTTCTAGCTAGTCCTAAAGGATTACTTACATTAATAAAAAAGTCTTAGTAATCATTTCCTCAAATTTTTGTAATGTGTAATGTTCAAAAAAGATTGTAATGTGTTTCTTGTTTTGTGTGAATTTTTTTTTTTCGTGACTGCAAGTCTTATTTTTAGTTAGAATTGTTTGGAAATTAATTCATTAAGCAATGAAACATCATTGATAGCACATATGCTAGTTATAATTTGCATGGTTACGTCCTTTTCCTTTTGGTTGATGACTCATTACAGTATACTTAACAATGAGTTGATTGTTTGTGATGGTAATGTTACGGTTACTATTAGGACATGTAAACTTTCTTTAAAGCTTTAGGGGTCAAAAATTTCAAAAAGAATGAAGTTTGGCCATATTGAATAATACTCCCTCACATGTAAGAGCATTATTAACGAGGGATTCTTAGGGTAGGGTTCTTATCGGAATATGAGAAATTGTCTTTTAAATTTTAACTAAAAAAACTAAGAAAGAGATCATTAGTCTCGTATCATGGTATCAATGTCATCACTAAACTAGTTTTTATCTGAAGTGTGGGATTATAGATCACTATCATAACACTACCATTTTAAAATATAGGAGAATGTTTGCTCACTCCTAGCAAAGATGGTTATTTTCACTCGTGTTAGATAGAATTAGAGTTAGAGTTAATACACTAAATTGGTCAGTTTGTAAGACGAACTAACTTATCTATTAGTAAACATCAAAAACTCCTTTTAGCATTCATCTTAGATAAGCATGATGCAGTTAAACACGTACATATGTTCCATCTTTCTTTTTCTTTGAACAACATACACATGTGTTAAGTATGTAAAGGTTGTATATACAGTGCTTGAATTTTTAATAGTTTTAATATAATAAATTTATAAATAAGAATATATGGAGAAAATTTGATCATTTAATTATTTTAAAATTTTGAACACTCAATTAACATTGATTGGATTTTGTTTTAGTTAAGACACTCAATAACATTAAATAAATCGTCTATCTATCATTTCCGGTCTGGTTAAATGATTAATGGTGGAAGTTGGATATATCAATTTGCGACTTTTCAAAGCCTATTTGTTCACTCAGATTTCATATACATATCATAATTCAATAATTTTTGGTTAACATAATCTTAATCGAATATGATGACAAAAACATAATTAAGTGATTTAGTGGGTACAAAAACATTGGGTCAAAAACTCAGAAAAAAAAAAGACAATATAATATGATGAGCTTACCACAATATATTCAAACAGAAACGAGGAGTTCCTCATTGAAAAAAAACTTCTCAACTTATTTTTCTACAACAAAACAAGGATCAATAAAAATACATGAAATCAAACGCAGTGTAGTACACAACGAACACCATATAATTTCAAAAACTGACAAACTCGTAAACTCAGAGACATGTTTTTCAGTTTTTGGGGACGTTAAGCCTTAGACGGAAATCTTCTTCCATGAGAGGAAGTCCTTCTCTGAGCTTCACCTTCGGCTCCCAACCCAACACTTCTTTGGCCTTGCTTATGTCTGGTTTCCTCTGTCTTGGATCGTCCGGTGTGTTCTCCACCATCTTTATCTCTATGCTCGGGTTAATCAGCTGCATGCGTTTAAATATTAAATCATTAAGACCAAACAACACGAAACTAAAACTGATCATTTTTAGACAAAACTGATTCTAACCTCCTTAACCGTCTCAGCCAGTTCCACCATTGTGAATTCACCTAAGAAACAAACAGAGAGATTAAGACACAAGCCTAAACAATGAGATAGATACGATCCCTCCATAGTGTTTGAAGGAGTACCTGGGTTACCGATGTTGATAGGGCCAGTATCATCTCCTTCCATGAGACGGATAAGTCCATCCACCATGTCTGATACATAACAGAAACTGCGAGTCTGCGTCCCCGGTTTCTGAACTGTCAATGGCTCACCTCGAAGTGCTTGAGCGATAAAGTTGCTCACCACACGCCCATCATCTATGTTCATCCTAGGACCATACGTGTTGAAGATTCTAGCAATGCGGATTTCTACAAAATAGCAAACGGATACAATGAGAATCGGTTAAGTGAGTTTGGTGAAGAAGAGACACAAAACTGACCAATGCCATGTTGTCTGTGGTAGTCAAACATCAGCGTCTCAGCTACACGCTTGCCTTCGTCGTAGCAACTCCGAACACCAATAGGGTTGACGTTTCCCCAGTAGCTCTCTGGTTGAGGGTGGATGAGAGGATCTCCATACACCTCCGACGTAGAGGTGAGGAGGATTCTGTTTTAAGAGACAAACACAATGTTTAAGAGATGAACAAAAAAGAAGATTTGATTAACAAATAGGGAGCTAGCAAGAACTAACCTTGCTCCAACACGCTTGGCAAGACCGAGCATGTTCAGTGTACCAATCACATTGGTCTTTATAGTCTGCAAGAAAAAAAAGATTAGATATTAGAGAGAAAAAAAAACTAATGCTTCTGATGGATGTTAAGAACATTATATATGTTTCTGCACAAACCTTGACGGGGTTGTACTTGTAGAAGATAGGAGAGGCAGGACAAGCAAGGTGATAGATCCGATCAACCTCGATTAATAAAGGCTCCGTAACATCTAACATATCAAATACCAAAAGCTAAATGGATGACGATCATGTTGACATAAAACAACAAGATATGAGTCTTGAGTCTTATACCGTGACGAATGAGCTCAAATCTTGGGTGACCGATCCACTTCTTGAGGTTTTCTTTCGATCCAGTGAAGTAGTTATCAGCAACAATGACCTGGAGAATAATAAACTGATCAAAATGTGTACGAAACATAAGAGACATGTCGGTTTTGTTGAGTGTAGACACATATACAAACCTCATTCTTCTCGTTTTCCATGAGCTTATCAACCAAGTGAGAGCCAATGAAGCCAGCTCCTCCAGAGATCAAGATCCTCATGTTAGGCTACACAAACAGCAAGAAAGTAAGCAACTTTAAACTCACATCAGAGCCAATCAGATCAAACTAATTAACCACAAGATCTGATAAATAAGACAAAAGTTATTTCATAGATCTAAGTCGCATAAACATGAGTCGATTACAAGGATCTTCATTACAATACCAAAGACATCAAGTTAAGATCCTTGTAACATAGCTGATTCGATTTTGACCAAAACTAAACTATGCAATTGACAACAAAGGACTCACACCATCAACGAATTATACAGATCAGAAAACGGATTCAAGCGTGTAACTACACTGGACGGCGACGAATCTCAAAAGGGTGTTCACCAAAATCGAAACTTGAAATCTTAAATCAAAGTTACAAACTTTTTCACCTGACAGAACTTGGAACTGCGGAGAGGAGAAGGCGTGGGAGGAGGTTTTGAGCTGTTGTTCTGTTTCTCACTTGTAGCCGCCATTTGCTGAGATCTCTCAATCCTTCCTGACAAAAAGATTGAGACATTTGCAAATGAGAATTACGATCAAGGAGATGGAAGAAAGATGATTATATTACTAGAAGCTTCGAGGTAAGAGGTAGAGAAACCTAAAGTCCCAAATCTTCTGATCTGATGAGAAAGAAAAGACACGGAGAGATCGTCTACTTATACTCCACACGTGTCTGAAACTAGTGAAGATTTTTTTCAGTTAAATTAAATAAAAATAAAATTCTAGATATTAAAGCCATTTATGTTTTATTAGAGAGAACTTCAAAAGCACGAAATAAGGGAAAATAACACCCAGATCACGACATCGTTAATTTGACCTAACATGAATTTGACGTTGCATTATTTAATATTTTCTTTTCCTTATTTATGTCACCTTTCTTTTAAATAGTATACTACAAGAGATAATTACATGACGTGGACTCACCTTTACGTATTTATCTTTTCATCTATTTTTAGATGATTACATGACGTGGAATCATCTTTACTTTACAAATTGGTATCCATCATCTAATACATATGCAAGAGTTATTGGAAAAAACATGCTAACGATCTAAGAAATTGTAATACACCAGATAAAACTAGAAGACATCAAATAAGTTTAGGAGACAACAATTGTCCAATTGAGTAACACTTACGTTTTAGTTAACACCAACCAAACTAGAGTATGACTTACGTTTTGATCAAAACAAAACTCTATTGAGTATTGAGTGAACCCTTTTTTGATCAAACTTTATTCTATTATAAATCAGGAAGAAATTGTTTCGTAGCTTTTAGTTCTACTAATACAATGTCCCATTATTCCCCTAAGAATTTAGGCTTATGCCCTTCAAATGACAATAAAGTGGACCCGTGTTTTCAACGTTAATAGGAACTCCATGCCGGTTTTTATTGGATATACCAACAAGGCGTGTGAAGACATGAGAAACTAGAAAATAAACGATGTCTTTTAAAGCACATAACGCTGGTCCTACAAGTTTGAAGGCTAGAAGCCAAAATAAAATAAAGGCCGAAATTAAATGTACGTGTTACTGGGACGTTGAACCCATGACCTCTAACAAGAGCCATTAATCTCAAGATCACCAGACTAAAGTCACATTTGGTAATTTTGTGGCCGCTAAAATATTTAATTCTGTGGCGGCCGGAAGCCCATGCTTCCCCTGCTTGTGGCCAGGGCCGGTCATAAAACAGCACGTAGTAACCTTTGTCGTTGGGCTGTTTCAGTCTATTTCAAGAGGGAACCTGAAAAGATCAGCTCAAAAATGAAAGAATGTTCCCAACTTGGGTAAGAGGATTAAATTGCCTGCACGCATTTATGAACAGAGAGCCTAGTTGTTACATCTATCTTATGGAAACAGGTTGATGAATATACCATGCACACCTAAGCACCCATCAGGACCCAACCCAAGAGGACATAGCCCCTCACAGGTCAAACCCTGAGTCCATAACAGTTTAGCTGTTACAGCAAAACGAGTTTACAAGTCAATGTCTGTTGTAATAAGGAGTGAAGTGATCTACAAGATGGAGAGGAGCTAAATTTACGGATTCCAATGAAAATGAAAATAAATACCATACCCTAGGAGACGTATTTAGTGAAGAGCTGAATGATACTTTTTGTTATCTAAAAACATGGGAGGCCACATGCATGTATCTTATTAAAGTAAAAATAATTAAAGCTTTTGTTTGACAACATAGATACCAGTTAAAAGAATATATTGTTGTTTGGAAACATGGATATGACTTATGCTATTAAAAAAACTAGGTAAGGAATCCACGCGATATCGCGTGTGAACTCATTTTTTATAAATAAATATATCATATTATATAAAAAATAATAATTTTATTTTCAAAAAAATTCTCATGTCAAAACGTAGAACATATGTGTTTATATTTATTTATAGATAATATCAAAAATGTAAATTCTATAATTTTAAATTACAACTAAAATACAAATACATCAATACTTATAAAATTATACATTTTTTTATTATTTTAGGTACTCTAAATTTTAAATTATATCAATTTATAATAAATAAATAAAATCTCTTATTAAACATAAAAATCTTTTAAATAAAAAATGTATCGTTTACGTTAGACGGTTGTGTCGTCAACGAAAAAATACGAACGACTCATAACCTAAGAGGTACGAACACATCGTAATCTAAGGGATACAAACATGATGTGATTCAAGAGGCATGAACTTGTTCCAAGGGGTGAACGAATGTACCTTGACCGAAGGTATGAATGTGTCATGACCGAAAAAGTGTAAATGGCGTGAACGAAAGGGTGTAAATTGAAATTGAGATCCATAAGACAAAAAAGTTTCTGGATGGGTAAAAACATGCAAAATCTAAGAAATATTAAGAAAATAATATATTCTAATTTGGATAGACTTTTTATGCTGTGGAGAAAAGGTCATACTCTTATATCACCAGCACCATGGTTGACCATAAGACAAAAAAGTTTCTGGATGGGTAAAAACATGCAAAATCTAAGAAATATTAAGAAAATAATATATTCTAATTTGGATAGACTTTTTATGTTGTCGAGAAAAGGTCATACTCTTATATCACCAGCACCATGGTTGACATTTAACATTCTCTCAGCGATGTCTCGTTCGCACTTTTTCAGTCACAATCTATTATTACCTCTTCGGTCATGATTCATTGGCACTCCTTTGGATACGATTCGTTTGCACCCTTTCATTCACGATCCATTCACGTTCTTTTAGTTACGTTCCGTTCACACTCATTTGGTCACGATCCGTTGACTCCTTTTGGTCACGACACGTTTGCACTTTTTTGTCACAACCCATTCGCAATCTTTCGGTCACGACCATTTGCACCCTTTGGCCACGACCCATTTGCAATTTTTCGGTCACGACCATTTGCAATCTTTCAAACACGACCATTTGCACCCTTTCGATCATAACCCATCTGCACGTTTTCGGTCATAACTCATTTGCACGCTTTCGGTCATAACCCATTTGTACCATTTTTGTCATGGTCAAGATCCATTCGTATCCTTTCAATCAGGATTAATACCACATCCTTTTGGTCAAGAACCGTTTGCACCCTTTCGTTTATGACAGTTCATTGCCTTTTGGTCACGATTCTTTTGTACATTTTCGGTCATAATACATTCACACCCTTTGAGTCACAATACTTTTGAACCCCTTGGAACATGATACGCTTGTACCTCTTAGATTATGACGCGTTCCTATCTCTTAAATTACAACACATTTATTCATCTCTGTTGATGATACTATATAAATATTTATAATTTTTAATCAGTGTTAATATGAAAAGTAAACGTATATGATTTTTTTTGTATTTATTAGTATTGAGATGAAAATTTATGTCTTTTTTGTTTTTACTTTACTCATATCTATATATTAATACTTCATAAATATTTGTAATTGTTTTAAATAGATTTTTTATGTTGGCCAAAAAAGATCATACTCTTATATCACTAACATCATGATTGACCTTTAGCATTCACTCAGTGATGTTTCGTTTGCACATTTTCAGTAACGATCTATTCTTACCTCTTTGGTCATGATCCATTGGCAGTGACACACATTTGGTTACGACTCGTTCGCACCCTTTCAGTCAAGACCCATTCACACTCTTTCGGTAACAAATCGTTCACAACCTTTCGGTTACGATCCGTTCACACCATTTTTTGGTCATGACCCGTTTACACTTTTTCGGTCACAACCCATTCACAACCTTTCGATCACGACCATGTGCACCCTTTGGTCACGACCTGTTTGCAATTTTTCGGTCACGATTATTTGCACCCTTTCGGTCATATCCCATTTGCACCCTTTTGGTCACGGTCAAGATCTGTTCGCACCCTTTCAGTCAAGATTAATTTCACATCCTTTCAGTCAAGATCCATTCGCACTTTTTCGTTTATGATCATTGGTAGCCTTTCGGTCACGACCGTTTTGTATATTTTAATCATTGTTAATATGAAAATTGTGTGTCTTAAGTTTTTTTATGAAAAGTTATTTTTATTTGTATTAAAATGAAATTTTATGTCTTTTTGTTTTTACTTTATTCATATATACGAATAGTCACATCTTTCAATTTAAAGGTGGTTATGTTGAAATGATAATTATATGAATAATCACAACTTTTCAATTTAAATAGTCATATATTTTCAAATTTAAATGTAATTATTTTGAAATGATAGAAATATGAATAGTCACAACTTTTCATTTAAATAATTACATATTTTAAAATTAAATTCTAACTAATGCACAACTCTTGAAACAAATAACGAAAAGACACAACTTTAACAAGAAATAAAATTTCTATAAAAATGCATAACTTTTCAACATTGTTTGGGTTTTTCATGTAAAGCATTTAAGAGATGTAACTTTTATGTATAAAACTTAAGAGATTCAAATTTTCATATTAATCAATACACTGATTTTTAGAAATAAAACAATTGCAAATATTAATAAATAGATATGAGCAAAATAAAAATGAAAAGACATAATTTTTCATCTCAATACTAATAAATACAACTTTTCATATAAAAAATTAAGAGATGCAACTTTCATATAGATGAATAGTCACATTTTTTACAGTTTAGAAGTGGTTATTTTGAAATGATACTTATACGAATAGTCGCAACTTTTCAATTTAAATAGTCACATCTTTTCAATTTTAAGGTAGTTATTTTGAAATGATACATATATGAATAGTCACAATTTTTCATTTAAATAATTACATCTTTTTAATTTAAATACTAACTAATACACAACTCTTGAAACAAATAATGAAATGACATATCTTAATATATAATGAAAAGACACAATTTTTAACAAGAAATAAAATTCCTATAAAACACATAACTTTTCAACATTGTTTGGGTTTACTATTATTAATTGGTTTTTTCTTCGTCATTTTATTTGATTACTGAAAATTATGTTTTGAGAAGGCATGGACATTGGACTCTTTATAGATTTTCAAAAATTTGTTTGAAGAGTCACATCTTTTGAATTAAAAGGTTGTGTCTTTTTGTAATAATACTTATATGAAGAGTTATAACTTTTCAATATAAATGGTCACATTCTTTCAATATAAATAGTTATTTTTAAATAAAAAGACACAACTTTTAATTGTTGAAAAGACACATCATTTCAACATAAGTGGAATTCACAATTTTTTTATTTAATTGGGATTGTTATTATTAGTAGATTGAAAGTTCATCACATTATATTTAAAAGATATACATATTCAAATTAAAATATTAATTTTAAAATATACATATATTCAAAATTTGATTTTTACTAACATATTTTCTAATAACCATTATAAAAATGTTTTCAATATATATAAGAAAAATACAATAAAAAGCTCAATTTCAAATACCAACTTAAATTATGGCTCTTATATTTCGCATTGAATTTTAAAAATATAATATATATGATTATTTATATGATTGTACATATAAAATATTATTAATTATAAGATTACTTATTTGATGGTATATATAAAATATGATTAATTATATGATAACACGTATTTTGTAACCTATGATGACACATATATGATATATAAGAGTGATTAGGGGTGAGCGTTCGGGTTCGTTTTCGGGTCTGTTTGGGATTTCGTGTTCGGTTCAAATCTTTGAAGATTTGGTTCGGATTTGGATAACCAATTTAAATTATTTTAAAAAATTTAAAATGTATTATGTGCTTTAATTTTAAAAAAATATATAAACAATAAAATATATTACATATAAATTTGAATAACATATGTCAGAGTACCTAACTTAACATATAAATTGGTTTGATTTAAATATTTGGATAGAAAATTAATAATTATTTAAGTATTTTTAGAGTTTTGAGTATATTTTAACTATTTTAGATATTTACGTTTGATTATTTGTATATATTTTCATGTATTTAAACAAACCTAAAAGTATCATATATATTCTTGATGTTTTTATATATATTAAATCTAAAAATAATTAATATATATAAGTATATAAATTTATTTTGGATACCCAAAATACTTCGGCTCGGATCGGATTAAGTTTCAGTTCTTCATATACCAAAATTTTGAATAATTCGGATATTTAATCAATTTCAGTTTGGATCTGGTACTACTTATTCGGATTGGGATTGTGATCGGTTCGGTTCTTTGAATTCGAGTTTTTTGTCCAATCCTAAATAGTGATATAAAAAACAAATAGCATCATTTTTTTTAACTACATCCGCGCGATCAAAATCTAATTACAATTAAAGATTGTACAATACATGTTTTTACCCTTTATACTAAGAAAATAATAAGTAGCTAGAAATTAATGTAAATTATTCACATCAGTGGCTGATCTCGTGTGATTGAGTAATTAACGTTAATATTATGTCATTGGATAATTGACATCTTAGAAAATATACCGTGATTAGTAGTAGCACTCCTAGCTTTACAAAGAATGATTTGTAGGTAAGCCCTTTCTCAAAAAAAAAAGGAGATTTGTAGCTAAAATCGTCGTTGATTAATATCTATGATGGCGTTGGGGAAATGATATAAAGAGAAGATAATTAATAAGGTAGAATTATCATCTCTTAAACATAATTAAGATACAATGTAGAGCAAAATATTACAAAGTAACATAGACAAACATTTTCAACAACAATATAAAAACAAGACAATAATGGATTCTACATTAATTTTTATCCAAAAAAAAAAAAAATATATATAAAAACAAGACAAGTAAACCATTAATTCATTTTACTTATTGTAGACCATACTCTTCATCCTCACGACGATACATGAGTTCCGCTTAACTTGACGCTGCAACAATACAAACAACAGAGTAAGTTTGACTCATTAAAAAGAATTAAATCGCCGTCTCTAGCTAGATTGGGTAACTAATCACGTAAGAGAAGAAAACAAAAGAATGTGAACTTGCACTTAACAAAAAGCTTACTTGTCGCAGTTCATGCTATTGGAGATGGGATAAGGAAGGCTAACACCGCACTTTCCAGGAAGCCCAGATGCTATATTTTGGTTGAAACCAGGGACATATTTTGTAAAGGACTGTACGCATTTGCATGCTTGTTGACGATCTGGTGTGGTTTGAGCCATACCGTTCAAATTTCTTACTCCCCCACAGCATGAAGGCGGCACAATCCCGCCTTGCCTTAGGTAAAAGTAACAAGGACCCAAGCTACTTACCACTGTGTCACATGAGATTGCTGCATCTACTGAGGCAACTATGCACACTGCCAAGACAAGACATGTGAAGAATCTCAGAGCCGAAACCATTGTCTCTTGCTTTTCTCTTCTTTTTGTGTGCGCTAAGAAAATAGAGACACTTTGCTTTTGCGTTTCTAAGCTTCTTCTTTTGTTGTTGGATGAGAAAAGTGTGAGTTGATGAATGGATTTATATTAGGATTTGTACTCTGTATGTATCTTGATTTCAGACAATCAATAATTTATCCACTAGTAGAGGTTTGTACTCTACTACTGTGCGACTTAAATTTGAATACAGTCCAATTAAAGGCAACACCAACCATTAGAACTCTCCCAACTAACCCCATCACCTTCTTCATTAATTCCACTGGGACCTTCTATTTGTTTTGCCATTAATTAACTGAGGAAATTTTTTACTATGGCCTGTGTTTTTTTTTTAACTTTGTGCGGCAAACTATGGCTATTAACGGAAAAAGTACGAATGCATCAGAGCTGTCATACTAAGTATGCATCATCTTTTCGTATGGAAAAATCCGGGTGAAAGGAGAAAGCTAAGTATAGTTAAGTGAATAGCGTATCTCATCAACTGAAACTTGACCTCGACAAAATATCAAGAAAGTTAAAGTTTCGTTATCTAAGATATCATATGAGTGAATATACAAGCACACAGAAACAATATGTCAATTAGTATAAGAAACTAAAACAAAATTAAGTAAATGCATTCCAACTACCAACAAATTAACCCTGCTTAGTCACTACCTTTACCATCTAAAATTCCTATTTAAACCCATCATGAGCTTCTTCAGATCTCATATCAAACAACAAAGCATAACTAGAAACAGGTAAACAGAATATCCATATTCTTCATCAAACAAAGAAAAGCAAAACAGAAATGGCTTTGGCCCAGAGGTTCTTCACATGCCTTGTATTGACGGTGTGCATAGTTGCATCAGTAGATGCAGCAGTCTCATGTGGCACAGTGACAAGTAGCTTGGCTCCATGTGTATGATTTAGCATAAATAAAATAAAACACGTCTATATATGGACGCTTATCTCACACTATGTCTTTGTCTTATGGCTTGGTGATCTTTTGTTTTCCTCAGTTGTATTTTAATATGTTTTGAGATATGATGATGTTATCTTAATCCTATAATTTAATACCTACATCCAATACTGGCGGGAGATTTCTATATATAGAGTCTAACTGAAACTGTTATGGTTAAAACTATTAATTATCAAAATATACAAGGACACATACATTGGTCTAACGATGACGAATGTAAACAAGAAACTTTTTCCCCCACCCCCACCCAAATAACAACAAATATATATATAGATGGTTTTTAACATTTTTGTGGATATAATTTATAAATAAAGAACGTACGGTGTTTGTTATACAGCCACAACGATCTATAGAATATATAATATTCACGGTGAAACGAGGAGAATATGTGTATGCATGCCCATACAATTACATAGTAGATAGTACTACAACTAATAACCGACCAGCGATAGAACCTGCAGCTATCCTCCCCTGAGTTTACAACATGACAAATATTTTAGTCTATTTGCATGTATATAAAAAGCTGTGTCTACTAAAGAAATTCTAAGAGTGAATATGATTTTTACTATAATCCTTTTTATTACATTATCATATACCATCTCCGTTTCAAAATGATCCATGCTTTTAATAAAAAATTGTTTAAAAAGATATACTTTTATATATTTTAATATATATTTATTAGATAATAATGATAAACTATAAATTTTAAAAAATTGTGTTTCTTAAACTTGTATCGGCTACAAGTTATAGAAAAATTAATCACAAAAAAAAAATTCTAACCAAAATTTAAAGTGTGTAAACTCTTAAACATTTATCAATTTGAAACGGGAAGAATATGTGCGTAGTGTTGAGAATTAAACATATCTACATCTTTGCAATACCACTAAAAAAACTTTTGCTGAAAAATTATGTTTCTTTTATTATTGTACCTGAAAAATACATTATGTTTTTTTAGCCTTCATAGCGGGCATTCGATTTCGATGTATCAGTCATCCAAGTTCAAAGCGAGATAGACACAACTCATATTATTGTTACAAAAGAAACTAGCATTCTATCGTACGTGGCATCCCCTGTATATTAAAGGAGAAATATTTTTAAAACTTACCTAAAAAGTTTATTGGCAAAGAATGTGACGTGGTGACGTGGTTTCACGAAAAACTTTTATTTAGTAAAACGCTTAGGTGTCACGCAGAGAACGTTTCTCACCAAAACAGTGAATTTAATGCGTTCACACTAACATTCCTTTAAATAACTTCATACCATCTACAATTTTCTTGACGAACACTTTTACGTGATAAACCTTCAGCTTCAAGTTCGATTAGTTGATTTATCAATCCTTTCAATATAATCATAGCATCAATAAAGCTTCCTTATTCTTCTATACGTTTTTGTTAAAAAAAGTAACTCATCCGATCTATCGCCATTAAGTCGACAGATCTGTAGAGACGACAAAGCGATGAAACTTTAGTATGATGCCAAGTATTACTGAAAGAACCATTTTCTCCATACTGTCTTCATGCATTTAGCAGAGCACTCACATTCTTGAGAACCGCTTCTCATTACTGAAAGAGGACGTTGAGAATCTATTTTTAGATAAATGTGTCATACTCGGTTTTGTTACGGCTCGATGAGATGATATATGTTTCGAGGAGATTGAATCACTATAAATCATCCCGCCTTAGTGTATTAGTCTTCTCGAGCAAGCAATATAAGCATGCGAGTGTCACCACCTTTGCCGCCATGAAAGCTTTGCATTAGACGACCTTGAAGATGAGAAGAAACTTCTAGGAACGAACCACCAGCAAGTCTCAAGTGCTGGTCGCATATGGAACAACCTTTACAGTTTAGAGGATCGAATAACTTTCAATTTCTTTTATTATGCAACTATGTTTTTTTTAATTTAAATGAGCTATATTTTTTTTATTTCACACAGTTATTGTTTTGCTTATAATATGTTATTGATCCAATTTTTTTTCGAATTTATTTGTTAAACCCCAAAGTCCGTAACTACTACAACGTGATAGGCGAAATATACAAAAAAAAATTTCCAAAGCTTCTTCTCAAACTTGCAAACACCATATATCAAATTTTAATATTAGTGCACCCATTATAAAAAGTCTATAGCTTCGCCCCTAATAACAATTATACCTTTAGTTCTATCGCTTAAAGTATACATTATGTTATACATAATCATAATATATAATTTTAACATTAATATAGACGTCTTATTCCGCGCAAAACGCGAGTTACTATCTAGTTTTCTAATTAAAGCTGATGGAGCTGAGATTTCTGAAGATAAAGTTTCCATTAATTCTACTATACTTAACTTTATTTTCTGACAACTCCACTTCAAGTAAAAAATCTATAAATTAATAACATATGAATTTATATACTTTATAGATTATTATTTTGAAAGATTTTTTATTCATATTTATTTTTTATTTAAAATATGAATAATATTTACTTTATAATTTTATATATTAGTTACTTGAATTAGATATTTTATTAGATTATTTAGTATTTTTGGAATATCACATATCATAAAATATATACATGTCTTAGAACCAATCCAAAAAGATAATACGAAAATACTTGAAATGAAAAGAAAAAGATAATTTTGTCTTGAATAAAATTAAAAATATTTTTTGTCTTTACATTTATACAAATTCTATATATAGTAATTATTTATAATTTAATGGAGCTATATATCAACTTAAATTCTTTTAAAAATTATTATCTTATAATTTTATCGAACAATGTTATTTTTTTAACTTGACCAATTTAGAACCAAATAATTTATAATATTCTTCTATTGTATATAAAATAATTTTTCTTAATATTATACAATCATGAAAAGATTTTTGTTAAACAAGTTATATATATATATATATATTTACGAGATTTTAACATGGAATTTTTTTCTGAAAAATTAGTTTGGATTCCAATTTGAATGATCTGACTGTATAAAAATATATTCATACTAGAAACTATAATCTTTCTTGTGTTCATATACACAATTTGAGACCTAATGAAAAGTTGAGTAAGTTCGTCCCCAGAGTTTTATCAACGTGTTGTCTTGCACATTTGGAAATATTGGTTTCAGTGGGCCAAAACTCGTTAGGTTTTTCTATTAAGATAAGAGGGGATATATAACTTTCTGTCATTATAATAATTTTAAAACCACCGATGACAACAGAATCGAAACAAGAGGGGAAAACAAACAGCTAAAATGAGTTTGTGGGCGACGGTTGTCTAACCATTGGCTCTGTCTGTTTATTATCTTATCCAGTCATATGTTCTGTGTTCCCCTCGTGGCACCTCCAATTATTATTCCTCACAAAACCTTCAACCTTTTAAAAACCGTTTAATATCTGGTCTGAATAATTCCCTTCCCCTCTTACCAGTTTATTCTACCACCAACAATCAAGGTTTAATCAATTCTGCCGCAGCCATTCATGATAAAGTTACCCAATACATTATTGTGTTGCAGTTTAACCCGTTTATATAACACTAATTGTAGAAACAAACCATTCCATCTTAACATGTCTAACCAAAAAAACAAAAACAAAATCATTTCATATAGCTGCAAAACGTTTTAAATAGTTCAAAAACTTTCTTTCTAAACATTTTTTCAGTGGCATGTAGTCAGTGAAACTATTTTCTTTTATTAAAATTTATCATCATTGTCAAAGTATTCTTTTACAGAAATTAATTATATTTTTTACTCGATCGATCGATGCGTTTTTGGACATATATCCATCGATCGATCTGTTTATAAAAAACGTTCGGAATATACCGAGGGACATCTTCCTCGGAATAT
>NC_027750.1:6046505-6066722 GCF_000695525.1 Brassica oleracea var. oleracea | reverse complement strand
AATTCCTCGGGATTATCCGAGGATTTCATTTTCCGTCGGAATGTCCGTCAGAATACCGATGTTTTCTTGTAGTGTTGAGCTTTTAAAAAATCTAATAACAATACAATATGTATCAACTTATAAACATAACTGTTTAAGTATAATATGTTAGAACTTAGAAGGCAAAAAAGAACATAAGATTTTATAAAGTGTACCCTAATTTTTACCAAAAAAAAGTGTACCCTAATTTATCTTTTTCAAAAATCTTGTGTTAAAGGCACCAAGAGCTGGCCCTTTTGTGCCAAGTATTACAAGGAACCCAACTTGTGAACCTAAATTACGTTGAAAGAGAAGTTATCTATCTATATCACACATACACACACATACACAAATCTGTCTTTCTCTTTCAATCTGCTTACTATCAAGGCAAGTTTCCATTTTCTGCTCCTCTAACAATATCAATTGCAGCTCAAAATATCTCTTGTTTCCAAAATCTTCACACATTTTGGTTTCATTTTCTTCATGTGATGTGAGAATTTTGAGGTTACAAAAATGAAGACTATAAGTGGGTTAGGGATAGGGTTGAGTTTGGTGTTTGGGTTGCTTCTCTTAGCACTTGTTGCAGAAATCTTTTACCTTCTGAGATGGAAGAAGATCATAAGCCAAGAGAGCCAAGAACAAGAAGAACAACAAGCTGGGTACGCTAAGGAACTTATCCAGCTCCTCTGCTTCAAAAACCATCAACCTTTACATGCCAACAATGGCGGAAGAGAGGCGGAAATCTCGAGGACACAAGATATAGAGCTCGGGTTGATGAAACACTTGAGTGGAGGTGGAGGAGAACTAGGGTTTGAAGCAGAGCTCATGAAGCTTCATAACCAGAGGTTTCTCTTCACGATCATCGAAGAGACAAAAGCAGATTTGGAATCTGATGATGAGAAATCAAGAAGCCTGAGTGATCTCCCGGTTGGAGTAAATGACTGTACTACCCCTGGTTTCACTCCTCTGGCTTCTCCTTGTGCCCCGAAGTCATCTCCTTTGGAGTCTTACTCGCACCATGGATTCAATCCTCTGTTCGAGACAGAGGGTGAGCTTGAGTTTAACAAGTTCTTCAGGTCTTCTTCTTCTTCGCCTCCGCCGAAGTTTAAGTTCTTGAGGGATGCTGAAGAGAAGCTGAGGAGGAGAATGGTTGAAGAAGCTAGAAAGAGAGAGGAGACAGAGGGTTCGTTTCTGAAGTTCTTGAATCCTGAGATGATGAACAGAGAGAAGAAACAGAGTAGTCAAGAATCTGATGAGACGGTGTCGTTTTCAGTTTCTTCTTCTTCAACAGGTACAAATCTTAGAACGTTGGACCGGAGATCAACACTGGTTGTTTAGTGTTTGGACTCTCTTGCTCTACTACTTAATTTTTATTTTTGTTAAAATTTGTAAAAATAATTACAATTTTAACTGTGTGAATTATCTTTGTTTTCTATCATTCTGATTCTTTGTGAATGATGTCTTCTGTACGTGCCAATCTGAAAAAGTTTGCAGGTGCTTCTTTTAATTCAGTTTGAGAAAAGAAATTAAGCTAGAATTTGGCTAGGAAATTTTGTATTATGTGTCCTCTTAAGTCTTAACCAAACAAATATTATAGTTTTGAAAAAATAATTAAAATGTTGTCTAAAAAGCTTAAAATAAAATTGTGTTAATTATTCAAATCTTTACGGCGCCACAAATTTGAACTTTCAGCTACTTCTATGTTATTTTAATCTACCAGTCCGATTAGAATAATACTATTTCAAGTAAACGATACAAGAAGTGCAATGTTGTTTTGATATGATTACTATAAATGCGTTTAAGCCCGAAAATTATGGCACAATACATCATGAATAAATCTTTTTCACATAGTTGCGATTACTACTTAATTTTGATGCTTTCTACTTTATAAAAAATGCAAATAAAACATAACACTGTATATATTTAGACTACTTGAATGGATTATAAGCTTGTAAAAAAAGAAAATTGTATACATTTTGTGTTGTCTGAACTAGAAAAATTCATGGCATCACGCGATGTATCGCCGAAAGGTTTATGTCATTAATAATCATAATCTGAACCTCGATCGAATAGTTTTCAGTTAAAAGGTCTTGTTGGACCACGTAACTACTTGTCAAAATACTTTATCACTGGTGAGCGACGTTTTTTTCTCGTCAGAAAATCTATCAATTTCAATCACTATGACAAAAACGGGTGTTAAAATGCTTATGCATGAATATATTGTACGACTAGTAATTCAAATCTACCCAGTAAAGCACTTTATAAGTGTATGGAACATGTAGACAAACAATTATCGTTGCATATATTTAGAATGAAATATCTTTTTAAGTCGCAACAAATGAATTCTTCTGGATGTATAAACCATGTATCTATAAAGAGCAACTAAAAATATATTATGCTAAAGTACATATACATATATACATACCTATGTACAATTAGTCAATTAGTAGTATACATTAAACATACTGTTATACATATATATGTACGTATTCTATGACAACTGTGAACATGGCGACACGTGAAGGAAGAACCAAACTCAAAGAGACAGGAAAAGCGAAGGGGTCCGAGAACACACGTCAACATCGTTGGCCTCATCTTAATTGCAATTTCAAAATTCGCGTTGGATACTGGAGCCCAACTTTGCCATAATTAACTATGATTCGTTTGGTAATCCTTGAATAAAGTATATGTGTTTGTTTGATAATGGGACTGTAGTGGACCAGAAAATAAATGTGTAATGTGTTACTTCTATTGGAATTATTTACAAGAATAAAAATAAATTAATTAGAAGTAAGAGAGAAAGTGAAGATAGGTTCTCAAATGAGACTTTTTTTGAGAAATTCTATGAGATATGTGTTTTACACATACTAGTTCAATTATTTAAAATAACTAAAATTTAATTATTTAACTAAATTATAGTGTGTTCAAAAAAAAAAAACTAAATTATAGTAAAATATTAAAATAGTTTTTGTTTGAAAAATTATTAGAGGTTCTAAGCAATAAGGGTGTTTTTATAACATCTTCGAATGCTCTGTCATAATTAATAATTACACATGCAGACAAACAACAAGAAAATACAAAGATGCCAATCTCAAGAATTAAACTTTGAAATAGAACCATAGCTAGCAAAAATAAGTATAAGCCCTTGACACATGAATGTGGTTATTTGTTACGTCACAGTTATCATCTTAATAATCTCACGGCTCAATGATCCATATTTCTCAATTCAACAACGAGTATCCACTAACCCGATTCTTCCGGCGAACAAGGACCAAAACCGCCATTCTCGTTCAGCTTAGGCTGTAAAATATTCCCTTAATTGCCCAAAATAGGTGAACACGTGTTGTCACACTCTTACATATAGGTTCCAGCTAAAAACTAACGGCCAAGAACTGTTTGCATTGAAGCGATATAACAAGAAGCTCGTTTCGTAAATTCATAAATTTGGAACCATAGGAGGCGTTTCAGGATCCAGTTTTGTGATTGAAGAATGGCCGACGGTGAAGACATTCAACCGCTTGTTTGCGACAATGGAACTGGAATGGTTAAGGTAATGTTTCTCTAGACGATATGTGTTACATGACTATATACTATAAAATACTAAAAATAAAATATGAGTGTAGGCCGGATTTGCGGGTGACGATGCACCAAGAGCGGTTTTCCCGAGCATTGTTGGCCGTCCTCGTCACACGGGTGTTATGGTTGGGATGGGACAAAAGGATGCTTATGTCGGAGACGAGGCTCAGTCAAAACGTGGTATATTGACTCTCAAATACCCTATTGAGCATGGAATTGTTAACAATTGGGATGACATGGAAAAAATTTGGCATCATACTTTCTACAACGAGCTTCGTGTTGCCCCTGAAGAACATCCGGTTCTCTTAACCGAAGCTCCACTTAATCCCAAGGCTAACCGTGAGAAGATGACTCAGATCATGTTTGAGACATTCAACACTCCTGCTATGTATGTTGCCATTCAAGCTGTTCTATCACTCTATGCCAGTGGCCGTACGACTGGTTAGTATCACACACTTTCATTTTTTAATTTCCTGAACATTTGCAATTTTTCATGAATTCACTTTGTGTTCAATTAATGAAGTCGATTGGTACAAAGCGTTGCATTAGGTTTCTCGGTTTAGTTTAGTCTTATAGGTTTTATAAAAAAGATGTTAGTTATAACTAAATTTGTTTTGGATTTGCATTGTTTGAATAAAAAATAATTCGATTTAATATTATATATCATAAAAATATTTTTTTTAATCAAAAGTACTGCTTAAAAGTATAAATTATTAATGAAAAGTGTTGTGGTTTTAACACACGTTTACATACTGCTAGATTTAAGAACAATGGTATGGTTTCCGTTTGAAAAATTTTATGATCCTTTTGCAAAATGTTTTATTAGGTATTGTTTTGGACTCTGGAGATGGTGTGAGTCACACGGTTCCAATATACGAGGGCTATGCTCTTCCACATGCAATCCTACGTCTTGACCTAGCAGGGCGTGACCTCACGGACTACCTCATGAAAATTCTAACAGAGCGCGGTTACTCTTTCACCACAACGGCTGAGCGTGAAATCGTTAGAGACATGAAAGAGAAGCTTTCCTACATTGCTTTAGACTACGAACAAGAGCTAGAGACTTCCAATACAAGTTCTTCCGTAGAAAAAAGCTTTGAGCTTCCCGATGGACAAGTGATAACCATTGGCGCAGAGCGGTTCCGGTGCCCAGAAGTTCTGTTTCAGCCATCAATGATCGGAATGGAAAATCCGGGAATCCATGAAACCACATATAACTCTATCATGAAATGTGATGTGGATATAAGGAAAGATTTGTATGGTAATATTGTGCTAAGTGGTGGAACCACAATGTTTGGTGGGATTGGTGATAGAATGAGCAAAGAGATTACTGCTTTGACTCCTAGTAGTATGAAGATTAAGGTTGTGGCTCCACCTGAGAGGAAGTACAGTGTTTGGATTGGTGGTTCTATATTGGCTTCACTTAGTACTTTCCAGCAGGTGAAATCATAACATAACTAACATTTTCTGTTCGATCTCAATATTAATACTTATAACATTTTGTCTCTGACATAAACATTGTTGTGTTTAAAATTTTTACAGATGTGGATTGCGAAAGCAGAATATGATGAATCAGGACCATCAATTGTGCATAGGAAGTGCTTCTAATCACACTTCATGGAAGCACCAAAGGAAGATTGAAGTAAAAGATAAAAACACCTTTGAGCTTCTTTTTAACAGCCTACTACCAATTGCCAGATTTTTTGTTTAATCACATTTCTTCATCCAAATTGTTCTTTGTAATTTTGATTTGTAGCAACTGAACTCAAAGAAAGACATTCAATTTCTTTATTAAATTATGCATACCACACCAATTTATTTATTTTATATTCTTTTTGTTTGAATAGAACACTAGTTGTCAAAGTAGATTGACGTCAAAAAAAAAATTGTTAAAGTAGATAGTTAATTTCTATTGATATTTTTCTCCTATGCATACCCAACTTTCAAAATTTACTTTGCCCATTGAGCTACCAGATTTAGGCAATTTATCGAGCAACTGTTCAAAAATAAAGACAATAAATCTTTCAGTTTATTAGTGATAAAAGGCATAACTGATATGGCACTGATTGGTGTGGCAGCTCGAGGAAATTTTGGTAAGAATTGCACGTGGCGGTGATGGTATTGGCAAAAGAGGAGAACTGATGTTAAATAATGAAGCTAAGAAAAATGCTTGGCTGAGTGTTCTTGTGTGCCACAAAAATCTGACAGCGATCGTGGAGTATTGTATGCTTTCCATTTTCCACTGTCGTAATGTTGTTGTTGCCAAACATGTTGGGAATGCTGTTTGTGTTCAGATTACCAAAAAAAAAAAAAATGCTGTTTGTGTTCATTAAAGAAAGAATATCGTAAGTAGTAAATGAAACAGATTAAAGATTCATCTTATCCGTTAAACCTTAACATTTTCATTTTGAAAACGTCTAAGACACACTTATTGAACCCAAAATCTAACATAGTTAGCATACCGAAAAATTAAAAATCAAGTAAGAACCGAGATATACGTAACGTTGATGTGAAATGAGTACGGTTCGGTATAGTATGGCGTAGTAATACGGATATTAAGTTGCTGGTTTTTATTATTCGATTTCGGTTTAGCTAAACCGAAGTGGAAACCAAGAAACACATAAATCAAACAATAGTTGTTTTAACTTTAAAAGCGCCATCGCCGGTGACGGAACCCTAGTAAGTAGTGCGAAGCAGCGACCTAATCAAGGAGGAAGGCGAATGTCGAACGGTACAGAACAGGTGAATCCATCGCCGGATATCTCGGCTCAACAATCGGAGTCGAAGTCGAGGAAGCGTTCGGCGCCGTTAGACAGTTGGTTGCCTGATGGTTGGAGAGTTGAAGATAAGGTTCGAACCTCCGGTGCTACAGCTGGTTCGGTCGATAAGGTATATATGAAATCTCTTCTCTTTTAGTCCTGCTCTGTAGCTCGAACTGTTTCACATTGAAGATTCTCTGCTTCAATGTTGTTAGATAAGAAAAAAATTGCATCTTTGATAGTGTGTAGTGCGTTCTTGTAGTAGAGAGTACACACAATGCTTAGAAGGAAGAACATGGATTAGTGTGTTTGTTTATGGGTTAAATGTGATTAGCATTAACTTTGATTAATCTTTTGTTTGCAGTACTATTACGAACCAGTTACAGGGCGTAGGTTTAGGTCCAGGACTGAAGTGCTGTACTACTTGGAACATGGAACCACCCCTAAGAAAGGAAGCAAGAAAGCAGATTTCAATCCAGACGTGAGTTTAACGTTCTTTAAAGTTTGAACCTTTCACCGCCGTGATTAATATAGAATCTTGTTTTTGCAGCATTTGGAAGGCCAGGGAAGAAATAAATCCAGCAGAAAAGCTAAAGAGCAGCCGCCGCCGCCACCACCACCACGGCCATTGAACTTTGATTTTGAGAATGCACCAGAGAAGGTAAGTTGGTCTATGGCGAACTCTGGAGATGAAGCTTGGTCACCTTTTCTTGGGGAAGACAAGGTTCAAGATTCGGTTAGACTAGATTGGTGCGCTGCCTTCACCGCTGTCACGACCAAAAACCCAAGTAAACTGTCGCTGTAGAGACGATGATGTCTCGGTGGTTATTTTTGGATTGTTTCATGTATTGTAGCATTGACGGAGATGGTAGAGTTATTTAACTGGCTGATTCTTGCTTAGTAGTTATTCACTTGATTTAAGTTAGCTGTACTGTAACGTAAACTGAGATGGTAAGAGTTATTTAACTGGGCGATGCTTGCTTAGTATTCACATGATTTAAGTTAATTGTGTTGTAGTTTTCTTAGTTTGGAGGATATGATACCACCCTCAGGGTTCTACTTATACTCGTTGTCTAGCAATCATTGCCTAAAAACTCAAATGCCAAGAAGCAACATAACAAGTACATAAGATGATAGTTTCTGTATACAAAACTATAAATTATTGTTCAAAGGCATCAAGCGTCTGTAGTCCAACGGTTAGGATAATTGCCTTCCAAGCAATAGATCCGGGTTCGACTCCCGGCAGACGCATTTTTTTTGAAACTTTGATAACAGTTATGATATGATTTTTGGGCATTAACTAAACAGACTCATGTTCGATTATTAAGATGTGGGATTAACATTACCCCTCGTTAAGAGAATGTCATTCTCATCCAATCAGATATTTTATCCATCCTCGTATATAAATTAAACGCATGTTTGGTATCATGCGGTCACCGTTTCTCCCACTTTCTTCTTCTTCTCCGGCGAGTGAAGAAGATTAGATACTCTGATTCCATGGCGGGCACTTGCACCTGATTGGCTCTTCTTCGATAGTTGAGCTTTCCAGGTTGATTAACCCAACAGGAGCTCCTTTCTCTGTTCGGATCTCCACCACAAGGTCAAGAACCAGAGGCCATGGAGTTGGTTTCACTGCACCAGCTTCCTCACGTCAGGAAGGTCCTACCTGCATCTTTGTGAATTGATTCTTTCTGTGATGTGCAAATCATGGTTTGGTTTTGTCATTCTGTTTCAGAAGTGTGCGTCAGGGTTGGGTAGAAAATGGGTATACGGCGGGATATACCTTGTTTCGTGGCCAAGGAGAGATCGGCGTTCCATGTTTACATATTTCTAACCAGAAAGAAGAACATAAGTTTTGGGGACGGTTCTCTCAATTAGTGTTAACGAAGAAACCAGAGATTCATGACATCACAGAATTTCTACTAATGATTGAGGTTTAAAAGCAACGTGAGCAAACACTGTAAGGAACATCCTCAATCTCTCTGTTCTCATACGCTCAAATCGAATTTATGTTTGTATATAAGGGAATAGTTTGAAGAAGATTAAACCGCCAAAAAAACACCAAGAAACTCATAACAATTCACATATCAATTCCAGCACTTGTTGACTTGGTGTGTCAATGCAAGTTATTCTCTTCAGAATGATCATAAGTACATTCCTCATTTAAGTAGTTATATTGCTTTTGGTGGGCCATGCAATTCATAGTATCTGTTTTTCTTCTCAGTTTTCTTGAATGCTTAGAGCACCCGTAGTAGGGGTTTTAGACGGGTTCATGAGCTCGGGATCTTAGGCCCTTGCGATTAAAAATAAACGGAAAATGGGTAATTTGTGATGAACCGGGCCTTACGCATGAACCCGCATGGAGCGGATTTTACCACGTGTCGTGCTCTCGTGTCCGCGTTGATGAGGAGGAAAGACGGGGACTCTTCGCTATTCTTCTCATTTCTCTTCTCCCCGAAAAAACTAGGGTTTCTCTGTAAAAGGCGATTCTCATGCGACGAAGACTCCCCGGTGATTTTCTCCATCTAAGCGACCACAGAATCTATTATCCACGAGCTCAGGTAACTATCTCTGTCGATTACGGTTTCTTTGGGTCGATTTTGGGATCGAAATCATCTTTTGCGATATTTTTTAAAAATTGGGGGTTTCGAAAAACGGATTTAAATCGATAACTGGGTTCGATAAAGGGTTGTAGATCGTGATGGTAGTTTGTTTAAGGGTTTCGTTTCGCTGAGATTTCAAATCAAGTTAGGGTTCTCGAGTAATGATTGTTAATCGATTTGTGGGTTTCGTTTATTCATTTTGTTTGGTTATTGTTTGACAGATGGATCCGGCAGAAGATAGAAGCCATGCACAGAGGCAAGATCACCACATCAACATGTTAGGGTTCCTGGCCGATTCAGAGTACGGGATTCCTAGAAGGTGTCCGTGTGGTGGGAGACTCATTAATGAGGTTCGCGGGATTGAGAACCACGACACTCTTCCTGGGAAGCGGTTCTTCACGTGCATAAACTATGAGGTAATAAGGCATGCTTGTTGACCGTGTGCTTATCTTTTATGTTTTTTATTTCTAAGTTGAAGAATCTGATTATGTTATATGTTGTAACCAAGGCTGATGGGTTCCATTATCGTCAGCCTTGGGTGATAGGTATGCAGGAGGAGCTCGAAAGGCTGACTCAACGGGTGGAGGAGGCTGAGCAGGTGATAATGGGGATTCCGAAGCTCACTAAACAGATTGAGACGCTTGAGGTAAGCTCTTTCATTGATGTCACATGATTTTTTTCACATTTTATTACCGTGACTAACATAATTGTTTTCATTCTTTTTTCAATGTACAGGAACAGGTGAAATTCCTCACTGATCAGGTCTATGAGCTCACTGTGCAGATCGCAAACCTCGAGAACGTCTGCTTCGATTGACATCCAAAAGGTCAGTATCTCTGCTCATTGCTATCTCTCGGTTGAAGTAGAACTAGTACTTGAGCTAAATGATAACTATAACTAGAACTACACATAGACTTTATTTTAAAAAAAATTTCTCGGTTGAACTTGTAGTTATAATATATAACTACAACTACAACTAAATGTAAAGTAAACATGAAGGAGAACTAGAAGTACAAGTAGTTATTATTAAAACGGTTGGCTGGTTGCTTGAATTAAATTTTAATTGTACTTAGAAGCAGTAAATATTATCGCCTGATTTGATGTATATTGACTGCTAATTGCTAGCTAGTTGTTGTGTAATGCCTTCTGTCATGAACATTGGTAGGTAGAGTGCTTTTAATGTGGTGTTATTTGGAACGTATTAACTAGTTTAAAAACATAGTAAGGCCACACTTAAAAATCACAGAAACATCTAAACAACAAACCAAACCAAAACACAAAAATGAACCCTTTTTCCCCAAACTCCTCAACCGGGTTTGTTAACCTTCTAGCTTCGCAAAGCAGTCCACCTATAGACGTAGACTCTGCTGTGCCAGCTGTTAAATCCGCGGAACGAAGAAAGTGGTCAACAAAAGAAGACATAGTGTTGATCAGTGCTTGGTTGAACACCAGCAAGGATCCCATAGCGAGTAATGAACAGAAGTTAGGCAAGTTTTGGAAGAGAATAGAGGACTATTTCAATTCAAGTCCTCAGCTCATTGGCTCCCTTCCTAGACCGTGGGGTCAATGTAAGCAGAGGTGGGGAAGGGTTAATGCGGAGGTCTGCAAGTTTGTAGGATGCCATGAAACCGCTCAGAAAGAGCAAGCGATTGGCCAACAACAAGCTCTCTTCCTTGATCGTGTCTTAGCAAAAAATATTGACACACTAACTGATCATGAAGTGGCTCTCAAGAATAAACTCATCTCTGAAATGCTTGATGTCTAGTGTGTATGATTTTGATCTTCTTTATTGCATATGTTCTGTTTTCTTTGTGTTGTTGTAGTGTATTATTGTGTTTTGCTTTATTGAATCTGTTGTCTTTTCTTTTGCAGGTCACGGGTTGGAAGGTTTTTGGTGGTTGCGGTCAGTTGTAGCCACGGGTACTAGGAGTAGATGTCAGTTTTTAATCACGGGAAGTGTAGGTTTTTGTTTCATTCTACACTTTGGCTTGTTGTGTTTTTAAAATGTTGTAACTCTGCACTTGATTCACGGATGTACTATAACTCTCTCTATATAAGCTTGTTGAAGCTTTGTGTTTTCAATATGTCTCTCTAGATTCACTGATATAAACTATGACTCTTCTCTTCTCTTCTTTCTTTCTCCATAACAACAAACAAGCAACAAGCAAAGCTTGTGACCAACAAGCTCTCTTCTCTTCTTTCTTTCTCCACAACTCGCAACAAGGAAGCAACAACCAAGTAACAACCAAACAAAGCTCGTGACCATCAACAAGGAAAGCTTCAAAGCTCTGTTCGAATTGAATTCAACCAAGCAAAGGTCGTGCCCTTCAAACCCACAAGGTAAGTGAAAAAACTGCAATTTATGAAAAAAAAATTACTGAAACTATTAATGTAAAAAAAAAGGATTGTGAAACAAATTATAGTTTTAAATGAAAGAAAACTGAAAAAAAAATTGGATATAGCCAAACTTTATAGATTAATGAAAAAAAAAGATATTGATAGAATAAATCATTTTATTTCATTTTAGGAAGAAAAAAATCAACTATGTCTTCCTCATCAAGTGATGAAGTAGATGAAGCTTTAGAAGAAATGGTCGACCAAGTAGTTGATAATTTCATCGACTCAGTGCTTCATGCTCCACCCAACAAGTTGACGAGACGAGCTTATATCGAAAGAGATCGGGAAATTGGACACAATCAACTATGGAACGATTATTTCACGGAAAATCCTACATACCCACCGGAAATGTTTAGGAGGCGTTTTTGAATGAACAAGTCATTGTTCCTCCGCACTCTCGAACGTATAAGTAATGAAGTTCCATACTTTCAGCAAAGACGAAATGCTTGCGGAAGGAACGGCCTATCTGCACTTCAAAAGTGTACGGCAGCTATACGTATGCTCGCATATGGTCAGTCGGGAGATACATATGACGAATACCTCCGACTTGGTGACAGTACATCACGTTTATGTTTGGCAAATTTCACTGATGCAATAATACAATTGTTTGGAGATGAGTATCTACGAAGACCTACAGCCGGGGATCTTCAATGATTACTCGATGTTGGAGAGGTACGGGGGTTTCCGGGGATGATAGGCAGCATCAACTGTATGCACTGGAAGTGGAAAAACTGCCCAACGGCTTGGAAAGGTCAGTTCACACGTGGTTCAGGAAAGCCGACAATAGTCTTAGAAGCTGTGGCATCACAAGATCTTTGGATATGGCACGCATTTTTCGGCTTACCGGGTACCCTTAACGATATCAATGTTCTTGATCAGTCACCTGTTTTTGATGACATCTTACATGGTCGAGCACCTAAAGTTAAGTTCAAGGTGAACAACCACACTTATCGTATGGCCTACTATCTTACTGACGGAATTTATCCAAATTGGGCAACATTTATCAAATCCATCCCACTTCCTCAAGGTCCTAAAGCCGAGAAATTTGCAGAGAAGCAAGAATCTGCCAGAAAAGATGTCGAACGGGCTTTTGGAGTATTGCAATCGAGGTTTGCAATTGTTAAAAACCCAGCTCTACTATGGGACAAGGAAAAGATAGGAAAGATAATGAGAACTTGTGTCATATTGCACAATATGATAGTAGAGAATGAACGAGACGGATACGCTCAAATTAATACATCTGAGTTCCAGTCAAGAGAGTCCAGCAGAAGTTTGAGAGTGAGAAGTAGAGATAGTATTCATGTCAATGATATGTTAGGCGTCCGCAGAGAAGTTCGAGATTTAGAGAAGCATGATCGTTTGAAAGCTGATTTAGTGAAAAATATTTGGCAAAAGTTTGGTGATGAAGATGAATAAACTTTGTATGTTCTTGAATTTCTCTATTTATGTAATCTACTCTTAATGTATTAAATAAAAAGTTTTCAAAATTTTGTAATATATTTTAATATTTTATTCATGTATTCTGAATAATTTATAATTTTTTTTTATAAATTAATATTATTATTTTATTCCTATGAACTCCTTATTCGGGTTCAATAATGCAGAAAACAACAAATACTGGTTCATAACTTTTCATGGTCCCACAAAAAAATATTAAAAAAATTGGATGAACCCCAGAAGGGGTTCACCAATGCTCATGCTCTTACACCTCGAAGGAGAGCTCCAAAAATATAAACCAGAACACAGATGGATCGCAAATCATAACAAGGGAGTGACTAGTGTCTACCTGATGAATTCAGTCATATGTTATGTAGGGCGAAAATCAAACCAAAAATAAAATAAAATTTGCAAAATTCTAAATTTTTTTTTTTTTTTTAAGTCTTAAATATTTTTAACAAGATTCATTTTTAAGAAAGCATACATATCATTGTTGCAATAACATTTTCAAACCTATCACTGATGACGATGATGGTTTCTCCAGAATCTTTAATAATGACAATTAAGAGTTATTTAACTGGTGTTAGTTAAAAAAGTTAAGGATTAAAGTGTCTTGCCACTTTTATATTTTTTATGCAAATTTCCCTTTTTTAATTTTTTTTTCACTATATATTTCTTTTCTGCAAACCGTGATTACCGAAATCAAGCGAAATAATTCAAAGAGACTTTTCCTACTCACCACTTCGTTTGGGCACTACTTTCTCTTTTTACCTTTAGATAAATCAGAATCGCTTGTCTTTTTAGTCTTGACCTTATTGGATTTTTGAAAAGTCTTTTGTATATGTATTTGATTTTTGAAAAGTCTCTTTGCATTTCTTGCAAAATACGAGAAACATGAAACTCTTTCTTTTCCTTTCTTTCAATGCTCTGATGTTACTTGCAGCATTCGGGAATACCTATGAAACTGATAAGCAAGCATTACTCAAGTTCAAGTCTCAAGTTTCTGAGGAGAAAAAAGTTCTGCTGTCTTCATGGAACAACTCGTTCCCTCTTTGCAGATGGACGAGGGTTACGTGTGGCCGCAAACACAAGAGAGTTACTGATTTGGATCTCAGTGGATTCAAATTGGGTGGAGTGATATCGCCATTTATTGGTAATATTTCGTTTCTCATATCACTTAATCTCACTGATAACTCTTTTGGTGGAACCATCCCTCAAGAACTGGGAAACTTGTTTAGACTTCAGCACTTGGATATGAGCTTTAATTTTCTGGGAGGAGGGATCCCAGCAAGTCTGTTCAACTGTTCTAAATTGTTGGAGTTTGATTTATTTACAAATCATCTTGGTCAAGGTCTTTCTTCAGAACTAGGATCATTGAGTGAGCTTGTTATTTTAGACCTTGGTACAAACAATTTGAAAGGAAAACTCCCTGTATCTCTAGGAAACTTGACATCCCTCACACGGCTTTCCTTTGCAGAAAATAGTCTGGAAGGGGAAATTCCTGATACCATAGCTAGATTGACTCAAATGGTGGTTTTTGTGCTAGCAACAAACAGTTTCTCTGGTGTTTTTCCTCCTGCAATTTACAATTTGTCCTCACTTACGTATTTGAACATGTTTGGTAATTATTTCTCTGGTAACCTGAGGCCTGGTTTTGGTAACTTGCTACCAAACCTAGAAGGATTGTCTTTGGGACAAAATTCTTTCACAGGAGTCATTCCATCAACACTTTGCAATATTTCAACTCTTCAATATCTGGCCGTGGAGTTTAACAGTCTGACAGGAAGTATTTCTCCGAGCTTTGCAAAAGTACGGTATCTGCAAGAACTATACCTTAATGAAAATTCTTTGGGGAAATTTTCAGCTGGAGATCTTGAATTTCTTATTGCTTTGACCAACTGTAGCCAACTTCAAAACTTAGATGTGTCATTCAATAAGCTTGGGGGTGACTTTCCTGCCTCCATTGTCAATCTATCTATGACCCTCATCGAGTTTTACATTGACAAGAATTTCATATCTGGAAGCATTCCCCATGAAATTGGGAACCTTATAGGCCTACAAACATTTTGGTTGTCCGAAAATCTATTGGAAGGACCAATCCCAGTCTCTTTTGGGAAACTTCTAGGATTGGTGGGTTTAAGTGTCCATGGAAATAGAATGTCAGGAGAGATACCATATTCTTTAGGCAACATCACTCGGTTAGAAACACTATTTTTGTCCAACAATAGTTTTGAAGGAATCATACCTCCAAGTCTTGGTAAATGTAGCTATCTGTTACGTTTAGATATCGAGAATAATAAGTTGGATGGTATTATACCTCAGGAGATTATGCAAATTTCGACCCTTGTTTCCCTAAAATTGTCAAATAATTTATTGACTGGCTCTCTACCAAAAGATGTTGGACGACTTGGAAATCTTGGTATGTTATATGTTTCTCATAATAAGCTATCAGGGAAACTCTCAGAGACTTTGGGAAAGTGTCTCAGAATGGAAAAACTTCACTTGCAAGGAAATTCTTTTGATGGAATCATTCCAGATATAAGTGGACTGGTAGGAATTAAGGAGGTTGATTTCTCAAGCAACAATCTCTCTGGAAGAATTCCAGAATATCTCGCAAACTTTAGCTTGTTGGAATATCTCAATCTATCCTTTAATAACTTCGAAGGAAATGTGCCAACAGAAGGAAAGTTCAAAAATACTACTATAGTCTCTGTATTTGGAAACCCAAACCTCTGTGGAGGAGTCTTGGAACTGCGACTACAGCCATGTTTTACGCAACCACCAAGAAATTCAAGAAAGAAACTTGTGACTGGGGTAAGCATAGGTATATCTTTGCTTGTGCTTTCATTCATAGCTTCAGTTTCTTTTTGTTGGTTAAAAAGCCGAAAGAAGAAAAATACCAATGAGGCAACTCCTTCCACCTTGGGAGCTTTTCATGAAATGATAAGTTATGGAGATCTTCGAAATGCGACTGATGGCTTCTCTTCAAGTAATTTGATCGGGTCAGGCAGCTTCGGTACTGTGTTTAAAGCACTGTTTCATGCAGAGAACAAGGTCGTTGCAGTGAAAGTTCTAAACATGCAGAGACGTGGAGCAATGAGGAGTTTCATGGCAGAATGTGAATCCCTGAAAGACATTAGACATCGTAATCTTGTGAAACTTTTGACAGCTTGTTCCAGTATTGATTTCCAAGGAAATGAATTCAGAGCACTAATCTATGAATACATGCCAAATGGAAGCTTGGATATGTGGCTGCATCCAAAGGAAACAGAAGAGATTTCTAGGCCCTCAAGAACATTGACACTTTTAGAAAGGCTTAACATAGCGATAGATGTGGCTTCTGTTTTGGAGTATATTCATCTTAATTGCCACGAAGCTATTGTTCATTGCGATCTTAAACCAAGCAACGTTCTTCTAGACGATGATCTAACCGCCCATGTTAGTGACTTTGGTCTTGCTCGGATCCTTCTCAAATTCGACCAGGAAAACTTCGTTAACCAACTTAGCTCAGCTGGAGTCAGAGGAAGCACTGGCTATGCGGCACCAGGTAAACCTATCACACATATAATGTTTAAATGAAAAAAGCTAATACTCCATTCGTTTTCGAAAGTAAATTTTCTATATATTTGTTTATTCAATAAAGATAAATTTTTTATATCTTTAAAGTACTTTGATAGTTATTGGAAAGTGTATAATAAAAGTAAATAATCGTTTCAACTATAAACATTTATTAAATTTTTAATATGCGTAAATACCTTTGAAAATTCTTCATTTGGTAACTGAGAGAGCATATTTCTTGCCCCAAACATGTTTGATATGACTTATGGTGCAGAATATGCAATGGGAGGAGAAATATCAGTACATGGTGATGCATATAGTTTTGGGATTCTCATTTTCGAAATGATCAGTGGAAAACGACCAACCAATGAGATATTTGGCGGGGACTTTACCCTCCGTAGCTGCGTCAGGTCTGCATTGCCAGAGCAAGTTTTGGATGTGGCAGATGAATCGGTTCTTCACAACGGCCTTAGAATTGGCTTCCCTATTGCTGAGTGCTTGACAAAGGTTTTAGAAGTGGGACTTGGGTGTTCTGAAGAGTCTCCAGCAAACCGCTTGGGAATGAGTGAGGTTATAAAAGAATTAATCTCAATCAAGGAGAGGTTCTTCAAAACCAGAAGAGGAGCTAGACATTGAAGTGTCTGTCTCGTATGCTTGCTCCTCTACAAACTTGAAGACTTGTTAATGTATAATATTTCTTTATAATAGGCTTTGAATGTTTCCAACTTAATGCTACGTTATTAGCAGACAAAAGATGAACGTTGTGTTTGCAATTTAATATTTGTAACTAGATTTTGACCCGCGCTTTCAAAGCGCGGGTTTATTTTTGTTTTTTTTCAATTGACAAATATTTAGTAAATGTCACATTTTCATATATTTGTGTTTTATTTTATAAAAGACTTAAAAATTTTATCTTTATTTATCGTATTTCATCTTAAATGACTATTTATGTTAAAAAAATTAAACTTTATTTTTTTAATGAATTAAGTTGGTATAACTCTGATAAATTAATTTTATTATGGGGTTAATATTTTAATTAAAAAATTATATACTTTTAATAAAGATTTATACTTTTCAATAAAAAAATTCAATTATTTTTATGAATGCTTAAATTATATTAAGAAAAGAAAAAAATAATAATTAAGAATAGTTGAAAAAAAATTATTTGAACTTGGACTCAATGGTCCAAAGGAAAAAAAAAGGTGAGAATTGAATCTGATTTTTTAATAGGCCCAAATGGCCCAAGAGAGATTTGATTTGGGCTGGATCCAAAAATAATGACCCAATATAGATTTGTTATTAATATTACTTAATTGCCCTTAATGAAACATGCAATGTTAGTGAAGGAAACATGCCCCTAAGGTAATTATGACAATAGGATCCTGCTTTAATAGTATAGATTTGGAAAACATTGCTTTTGAAATTTGATATCTAATACTACATGTTTACTAGTTTCTACAAGTTTTAGAGCTTTAGCGTTTCCACCACTCACTCAAGCGTTCATCATTTCGTTGGGAGAAGAGGTTCTTCTTCGTTCTTTTTAGCTATATAATTGTTTTCACTTGCTTGACCCACAAGTTACTAACATTTTGAAAGTCATTGATGGAGGAGAAGCTCAAAACAGGTCTTGGAACTGTTTGTCGAGAGAATATGTAAGTGGGTGCAAGATATCAATGCTGCCACTTATTCACTGCTATTGGTTTTATTAATTAGTAACTGAAATGATCCGCCAAAGCATATGTTCTGGGCGATTGAGCAAAGAGAATAGGCCACATGTCCGTGGTGTGGTGGCTGCCACCACGAACGCCAAGTCTCCAGCTTGAGGAGGAATCAAGAAATCAGATTTCAATCCAGACGTGAGTTCAACATGCTTTAAAGTTTGAACCTTTCACCGCCGTTTTTTATTAAACTCGTGATTAATATGGGATCTTGTTTTTGCAGCATTTGGAAGGCCAAGGAAGGAGTAAATCCAGCAGAAAAGCTAAAGAGCAGCCGCCACTACCACGGCCATTGAACTTTGATTTTGAGAATGCACCGGAGAAGGTAAGTTGGTCTATGGCGAACTCAGGAGATGAAGCTTGGTCACCTTTTCTTGGGGAAGACAAGGTTCAAGATTCGGTGAGACTAGATTGGTGCGCTGCCTTCACCGCTGTCACGACCAAAAACCCAAGTAAACTGTCGTTGTAGAGAGGATGATGTCTCGGTGGTGATTTTTGGGCTGTGGCATTTATTGTAACCTAAACGGAGATGGTAGAGTTATTTAACTGGGTGATGTTGCTTAGTAGTATTCACATGATTTACGTTAGCTGTACTGTAACGTAAACTGAGATGGTCAGACTTACGTTAGTATTCACATGATTTAAGTTAATTGTATTGTAATTTTCCTAGCATTTTTGGTGGATATGTTTCCACCGTCAGGGTTCTACTTCTACACTTGTTCTCTAGGTAAGCAATATATGTCACAATAATATTTCTAGAAAAAATAAAACGTGGCTGTAGGACATCAAGCGTCTGTAGTCCAACGGTTAGGATAATTGCCTTCCAAGCAATAGATCCGGGTTCGACTCCTGGCAGACGCAGGTTTTTGGAGACTTCCATAACAACTATGATATGATTTTTTTATATCAACTAACTTTGATCATTAAGATGTGTACAACGTTACTGCTCGTTAAGAGAATGTCAGTTTCATCCAGTCAGATATTTTATCCATCATCATATATAAATCAAACGCATGCTGCGTCCGCGCATCGAATCGTATAGTATCTCACCGTTTCTCGCATCTTCTTCTTCTTCTTCTTCTCTGGCAAGTGAAGAGGATTAGATAGTACTCTGTTTTCATGGCGGGCACTTGTAATAGACTGCGGTCCACGGATCAGTACATGGAGCCGAACCAGCATGGAGATCAGAACGTTCTGAAGATTTCAACTGAGGTTCATGTTTTTCACCATACTGACCAGACACTGTACTGGACTATCCCACATTCATCCGGATGGGAGCTTTGGCTGGAATCATGGCCAGATGACCGATTTCACCGTACTGAATTTGGTATTCACCGTCCTGTTTCCCATTTCATGAAGAACAGTCGAGACGGAAACACATTCGGACACACCAATCTTGAGATAGGTCATCGCTATTCATTTCTGGACAGTACCGCACGAACCGCCCGTACAACCAGATTGGAACTTCAGTATTATCCACGACCAGATGATCGAATCTTCCGAACTGAATCTCGGCTTTCCCGACCTGTTTTGCATTCTAAGAAGAATGGCCGAGGCAGATTTCAATTTGATCGAATGGATTTCAAGTTAGGCCGTGCAACTTCATTTCCGGCAAGTTTGGACTGTCCTGATCGCGTACTGGCCCTGTCCGCGGGACATGCTGAAGGTTCATTGAATCTGGACAGTGGAATTTGAAGGGTTCACTTGCAGTCAATGTTAATTTTCGTGCTTGACCAGATCTGGTCAATTTTATCATTTTCTATGTTTAGATTTCCCACATTTTTCTTTAAGTCTTTTGACTAGAACTTCTATATAATGTAACCATCAGATCTGAATAAGATAATTTCGTTTTGCTTTCATTCTTTTGAGTTTTTACTCTCTTTGTTCTTTGTTAGAACATTTCTATAAGTTTCTTTGGTGTGGTTAGCTCCAAACAAACACCTCTTTCTTGTTGGACCGGTGCGTCACATCCGGCAACAGATCGAGATCGCCTCTCCAACGGACCTGTGAGTCATATCAGGCGTTGAAAGACACTTAGACAGTATCATTGGGTCATTCCGCAGCCCCTTGTGTCGTCATTCATCCCACCAGTTCTCCTTTCGGAGTTCATATCCCCCTTACCGGTCGAGTAGCGTTTCCTAGGGTCTATCA
>NC_027750.1:6023692-6045593 GCF_000695525.1 Brassica oleracea var. oleracea | reverse complement strand
CTTGAATCTTTGATATTTGATTCCAAATCTGAACTTAAGCTTGTGTGTTCAGATGTTGAGCCGGATATGCACGTTCTGAAAATGTCTAATATTGTTGCATGTCTTGAAAAAATTTTGGTCTGTAATGTCTATTTTGTTGAGCACCTTGAAAGGCTTAGATGTGTGCTGCTTGTTCTTGGAAAAGATATTTTGATGTTTGATTTCAACAAGTATATCTCTTGCACATTTGATCCTGGTCTTTTAGTGTTTGTTTTGAGTATCCAGGAAAGACAGGTTCAGCCTCTGAATGAAAGCATTGGCCGTGCCCAACAACCTCAGATTTGGAGAAGCTTTGTTGTTCAAACCGGCTACCTTGGTGCCAGCGACAGAGGTTCAGTCCAAGAAGGATATCTCAACAGTCCGAAGGTCTTTTGTCTTGACTCTAATTTTACTCGAACGCCAAGTCATCAAGGATTCACTGAGGCTTGGAATAGCATGAAAAGCTTCACGGATGAAGAAGTTATGAATTTTCCAAACCAGAGGTTCTTCAGTCCGTCTATCCGCGAGTACCAGATTTCTAAAGGATATTCATGCCCCAGAAAGAATCGGCCTGAGCGAAAACCGATCCTCCATGAACCAAAGTTTCTAAGGAGAGCAAGCACCAATGGACGCCAAAGTACTTGGAATTCCTTGATAAAAATGACTTCAAAACTCCAAGGAAGTTTCTGTCCATTCTATTCATTTACTGAATTTCCCTTGAATTTTAATTCCTTTGTATCTGATTTATCTCTTTTTGATATATGTATATTGGATTTGAGGACAAATCCTTTTGAAGAAGGAGGGAATAATAGACTGCGGTCCACGGATCAGTACATGGAGCCGAACCCGTATGGAGATCAGAACGTTCTGAAGATTTCAACTGAGGTTCATGTTTTTCACCATACTGACCAGACTGACCGGACACTGTACTGGACTGTCCCACATGCATCCGGATGGGAGCTTTGGCTGGAACCATGGCCAGATGACCGATTTCACCGTACTGAATTTGGTATTCACCGTCCTGTTTCCCATTTCATGAAGAACAGTCGAGACGGAAACACATTCGGACACACCAATCTTGAGATAGGTCATCGCTATTCATTTCTGGACAGTACCGCACGAACCGCCCGTACAACCAGATTGGAACTTCAGTATTATCCACGACCAGATGATCGAATCTTCCGAACTGAATCTCGGCTTTCCCGACCTGTTTTGCATTCTAAGAAGAATGGTCGAGGCAGATTTCAATTTGATCGAATGGATTTCAAGTTAGGCCGTGCAACTTCATTTCCGGCAAGTTTGGACTGTCCTGATCGCGTACTGGCCCTGTCCGCGGGACATGCTGAAGGTTCATTGAATCTGGACAGTGGAATTTGAAGGGTTCACTTGCAGTCAATGTTAATTTTCGTGCTTGACCAGATCTGGTCAATTTTATCATTTTCTATGTTTAGATTTCCCACATTTTTCTTTAAGTCTTTTGACTAGAACTTCTATATAATGTAACCATCAGATCTGAATAAGATAATTTCGTTTTGCTTTCATTCTTTTGAGTTTTTACTCTCTTTGTTCTTTGTTAGAACATTTCTATAAGTTTCTTTGGTGTGGTTAGCTCCAAACAAACACCTCTTTCTTGTTGGACCGGTGCGTCACATCCGGCAACAGATCGAGATCGCCTCTCCAACGGACCTGTGAGTCATATCAGGCGTTGAAAGACACTTAGACAGTATCATTGGGTCATTCCGCAGCCCCTTGTGTCGTCATTCATCCCACCAGTTCTCCTTTCGGAGTTCATATCACCCTTACCGGTCGAGTAGCGTTTCCTAGGGTCTATCAACTTGCACCCCCTTTGGCTCTTCTTCGATCGTTGAGCTTTCCAGGTTGATCAACCGAGCAGGAGTTCCTTTCTGGATCTGTACCAGAAGGTCCAAGACCCGAGGCTATGAAGGTGGTTTCACTGCACTAGCCTCCTCTTGAAGCTCTTTATCTTCAAGTATGCCTAGCCGCAACTCTGTTTTTTTTTTTTTTTTTTTTTCTTGAAGTTAGAATGGGGAATTCATTCATTTTTTTTCTTTTGCGATTTGGAAATAACGATTTAGTCGAGGGGTGCTTATTACAATGGAAAGCCTTTGATAGCTGATGACATGTTTGGCAGAGTTTAGGTAAGAGAATGATCACAACTAGTTATGCTTCTAAAAATCCTCTGGTTTTGAGTTTTGATGAGTTTTTTTTTTGTAGGTTTTTGCGTTTGTGAGATCTGATCTATCAAACTGATTAGCTCACAGAGCCGACTGTCATGTCTGTGAATGCATCTTGTAGCTTTCTTAACAACAAACGATGGTTTGGTTTTGTCTTTCTGCTTCAGAAATCTGCGTCACGATTGGGTAGAAATTGGGTATACGGCGGGATATACAAGGAGAGATCGGCATTCCAAGTTGTGGGGACGCTTCTCAATTGTGTATTCATTAGAAAAGGGATCTTAGAAACTAGAAAGCTTTTGTAACATTCAAAAGATTCATAAAGGTGTAACTCTATAGAAACATTTCCTCTTTGTAACCTATTTCTTCAGACTCGTGTTATTTCTTGCTAAAAAATGCTAGTAGATTTACTAAATCTAGCCGTCTCATATGATCATGTAGAATAAAAAAAAAGTTTCTGTTAATAATTTTCTTAGATATACGTTTGATAAGATTGAAATATACATTTACTTCTATTTATATTCAAAATCAAATTTATCAATTGTTGTCAAAAAAAAATCAAATTTATCTTTTTCATTACATATTGCAAACCGTAATAAACGAAATCAAGCGAAATAAATCCAAAGTGACTTTTCCACTAACGACTACACCACTTCTCTTGGGTACTATACTTGCTCCTTTTCCCTTCAGATATTTCAGAATCGCTTGTCTTTTTATTTTTGACCTTATCTGAAAAGTCTTCTGTTTTTGAATGGATCAGTGTGAAAGATACTAGCCCAATAATAAATGTTTGAAAGATATTCATCATTCATTTTGCTCATCTCTTTGTACTCATTTCCTCCAAAATATGAGAAACATGAAACTCTTTCTTTTCCTTTCTTTCAATGCTCTCATGTTACTTGAAGCATTCGGGAATAGCCATGAAACTGATAAGCAAGCATTACTCAAGTTCAAGTATCAAGTTTCTGAGGAGAAAAAAGTTTTGTTGTCTTCATGGAACAACTCCTCCCCTCTCTGCAAATGGACGGGGGTTACATGCGGCCGCAAAAACGAGAGAGTTACTGGTTTGGAACTTGGAGGATTCCAATTGGGTCGAGTGATATCGCCCTCTATTGGTAATCTATCGTTTCTCATATCAATTAATTTCACTTATAACTCTTTTGGTGGAACCATCCCTCAAGAGCTGGGAAACTTGTTTAGACTTCAGTACTTGGATATGAGTTTCAATTTTCTGGGAGGAGGGATTCCAGCTAGTCTCTTCAACTGTTCTAGATTGTTGAACCTTGCTTTATTTTCGAATCATCTTGGACAAGGTCTTCCTTCAGAACTAGGATCATTGAGTAAGCTTGTTACATTAGAACTTGGTCAAAACCACCTGAAAAGAAAACTCCCTGTATCTCTAGGAAACTTAACATCACTCAGAAAAATTTCCCTTACAGATAATAATCTGGAAGGAGAAATTCCTGATACCATCGCTAGGTTGACTCAAATGGTGTTTTTTGTATTACACAACAACCATTTCTCTGGTGTTTTTCCTCCTGCAATTTACAACTTGTCCTCACTTCAGTCTTTGGGCATGTATGGTAATGATTTTTCCGGGAACTTGAGGCCTGATTTTGGTAACTTGCTACCAAACCTTCGAGAATTTTCTATCGGAAGTAATTCTTTCACAGGAGCCATTCCCTTAACACTAGCAAATATTTCAACTCTTCAGTATTTGGTCATGGAGTTTAATAGTCTGACAGGAAGAATTCCCTCGTACTTTGCAAAACTACAATATTTGCAAACGCTATCCCTTAGTGACAATTCTTTGGGAGGTTTTTCAGCGGGAGATCTTGAATTTCTTATTACTTTGACCAACTGTACCGGACTGCAAATCTTAGATGTGTCATTCAATAAGCTTGGAGGGGACTTGCCTGTCTCCATCGCCAATCTGTCAATGAACCTCACCATGTTATCTCTTCGAGATAATTTCATATCTGGAAGCATTCCGCACGGCATCGGGAATCTCATAGGCCTACAAGCATTAGTGTTGTCCGGAAATCTATTGACAGGACCAATCCCAGCCTCTTTAGGGAAACTTTCAGGATTGATGGGATTAAGTGTCCATACAAATAGAATGTCAGGAGAGATACCGTATTCTTTAGGCAACATCACTCGGTTAGAAAGACTCTATTTGTACAACAATGGTTTTGAAGGAATCATTCCTCCAAGTCTTGGTAAATGTAGCTATTTGCTAAATTTACATATCGAGAATAATAAGTTGAATGGTATTATACCTCACGAGATTATGAAAATTTCAACCCTTGTTTCCCTACGCATGTCAAATAATTTATTGACGGGTTCTCTACCAGAAGATGTTGGACAACTTGAAAATCTTGGTAATTTATCTGTTGCTCATAATAAGCTATCAGGGAAACTCCCAAAGACTTTAGGAAAGTGTCTCTCGATGGAAAAACTTGATCTTCAAGGAAATTCTTTTGATGGAATCATTCCAGATATAAGTGGGTTGGCGAGTATTAAGGAGGCTGATTTCTCAAGCAACAATCTCTCCGGAAGAATCCCTGAATATCTTGTAAACTTTAGCTTGTTGGAGTATCTCAATCTATCCTTCAACAACTTCGAGGGAAATGTGCCTATGTATGGGAAGTTCAAAACTGCTACTATAGTTTCTGTTTTTGGAAACAAAAATCTTTGTGGAGGCATCTTGGAACTGCGACTAAAGCCATGTTTTACGCAACCACCAGGAAATTCAAGAAAGAAAGTTGTGATTGGGGTAAGCATAGGCATATCTTTTCTTTTGCTTTTGTTCGTATCTTTAGTTTCTCTTTGTTGGCTTAAAAACAGAAAGAAGAAAAATACCAATGAAGCAACTCCTGCCACCTTGGGAGTTTTTCATGAAATGATAAGTTATGGAGATCTTCGAAATGCATCAGATGGCTTCTCTTCGAGTAATTTGATCGGGTCAGGCAGCTTTGGTACCGTGTTTAAAGCTTTTCTCCCTGCTGAGAACAAGGTTGTTGCTGTGAAAGTTCTAAACATGCAGAGACAAGGAGCAATGAAGAGCTTTATGGCAGAATGTGAATCTTTGAAAGACATTAGACATCGTAATCTTGTGAAACTGTTGACAGCTTGTTCGACTATTGATTTCCAAGGAAATGAATTCAGAGCTCTAATCTATGAGTACATGCCAAATGGAAGCTTGGATATGTGGCTGCACCCAAAGGAAACGGAAGAGATTTCTAGGCCCTCAAGAACATTGACACTTTTGGAAAGGATTAACATAGCGATAGACGTGGCTTCTGTTTTGGAGTATCTTCACGTAAGTTGCCATGAAGCTATTGCTCATTGCGATCTTAAACCAAGCAACGTTCTTCTAGACGATGATCTAACCGCCCATGTTAGCGACTTTGGTCTTGCTCGGATCCTCCTCAAATTCGACCAGGAAACCTTCATTAACCAACTTAGCTCGGCTGGAGTCAGAGGAAGCATCGGCTATGCGGCACCAGGTAAACCTATCACACATATAATGTTTAAAAAAGAACTAATACTCTTTTCCTTCTCAAAAGTAAGATTTTCTATTTATTTTCCTTATTCAACAAAGATAAATTTTCTATATCTTTAAAGTACGTTTATAGTTATTGGAAATTTCATAGTAAAAGTAAATAATCAGTTTAATTATAAACATTCATTATATTCTTAAAATACTATAGAAAATTAATTCTTATTTGATATGACTTATGGTGCAGAATATGCAATGGGAGGAGAAATATCAGTACATGGTGATGCATATAGCTTTGGGATTCTCATTTTTGAAATGTTCAGTGGAAAAAGACCAACTGATGAGATGTTCGGAGGAGACTTTACCCTCTATAGCTGCATCAAGTCTGCATTGCCAGAGCAAGTTTTGGATGTGGCAGACGAGTTGTTTCTTCACAACGGCCTTAGAGTTGGCTTCCCTGCTGCTGACTGTTTGACAAAGGTTTTAGAAGTGGGACTTGGGTGTTCTGAAGAGTCTCCAGCAAACCGGTTGGGAATGAGTGAGGTTGTAAAAGAATTGATCTCAATCAAGGAGAGGTTCTTCGAAGCCAGAAGAGGAGCTAGACATTGAAGTGTCTGTCCCGTATGCTTGCTCCTCTACAAAACTCGAAGACTTGTTGATGTATAATATTTCTTTATAGTATGCGTTGAATGTTGGGAACATAATGCTACGTGATTAGCAGATAAAATATGAATGTTGTGTTTGCAATTTGAAATTTGTAATTTTGGAATATATGTTGGTAAAACATTTGCTTTAGCAATTTGATATCTAATACATGATTACTAGTTTATAATTGCCACCACGATCCTTGAACTGTCTCCACCCGCACGCCCTCAAGCGTTCATCACTTCGCAAAGCTACACTCTTCTTGAAGGGTTCAGGGCATCGGACTGAGGTCTGGAGGTTTCTTCCTTTTTAGTTTTCTAATTATTTTCATTTGCTTGACCCACAAGTCACTAACGTTTTGAAAGTCATTGCTGGAGGAGAAACTCAAAACAGGAACGACGCATATATTAATCAAACGCACGCTGCGTGCACGCGCCTAATCGTTTCGTGTGGTCACCGTTTCTCGCACCTCCTTCTCCTTCATCTCCGGCGAGTGAAGAAGATCTTAGATACTCTGTTTTCATGGCGGGAACCTGCACACCCATTGGCTCTTCTTCGATCGTTGAGCTTTCCAGGTTGATCAATCGAACCGGAGCTCCTTTCTCTGTTAGGATCTCCACCAGAAGGTCCAGAACTCGAGGCCATGGAGTTGGTTTCACCGCACCAGCCTCCACCAGAAGGTCCATTCTCTGTGAATGCACCTTGGAGTTCCGTACCAAAGAAGAAGTAAAAAAAGAACTATATCCCATTATCTCAACAACAAATGATGGTTTTGGTTTTGTGCTTCTGCTTTAGAAGTCTGCATCAGGGTTGGGTATAAAATGGGTATACGGCAGGATATACCTTGTTTCACGGCCAAGGAGAGATCGAATTTCCAAGTTTACATAGTTCTGACCAAAGAAAAACATAAGTTTTGAGGAAGTTTTTAGGAAGCTTCTCAAATGTGTAACATTCAACATTTGTAACTATAAAACCATTTGCTCTCATGTAACCTATTTCTTCAGACAGTTGACAACAAAACAGAGATTCGTTCGAGATAACGGAGAACTAGCATATTGCTGCTGAGCAAAAAGAATGTTTGCTCAGCTTTTTTTAGAAGTGTGCCAAGCTATAGACTAGTTTTTCACATTTATTCCGATAGCTGGTTGTTATTACGGTTTGCGAAAGTTTTTCTTTAGCGTCGTAGCTTCTAACAGGAAGGCTCAAGCTTTCGTTTGGTAGTTACTGGTTTGGCTACAAGTGTTTTAAGCAATGGACTTCTCTTTTTTTTATTCTATGTGTTATCCGATTAGAAAAAATCAATTGCCTCTTCATTTTGGGTTGAAGGCCATTGTAGTTATTAGACAATAATTGACTAGACAAAAATCAGATTATCTTTGAGAATCAGTCACCGAGATTATGAAGGTTGGTAGATGCCTACAAGAGTTGACAAAACTCATCTACAATTACGGCCACCGTCAGCTTCACCGTCCAACATGGAACATGTGCTCCACCAATCTTCAACAACATTTACTTCTACTTTTTAATTTTAATTTTTCATTACATATTTTCGCAAACCGTAATAACCGAAATCAAGCGAAATAAAATTCAAAAAGACTTTTCCTCTACCGACTACTCACCACTTTTCTTGGGTATTAATTGCTCGTATTACCCTCAGAAATTTTCAGAACTGCTCGTCAATTTAGTCTTGACCTTACTTGATTCTTGAAAAGTCTTCTGTTATTTAAATGGATCAATGTGAAATTTAAGAGGGGAGAGACAATGTAACTTGAGCAGCCTTAAAGGTGATACTGAAATAAGATAATAGCCCCCAATAAACGTTTGGAAGATATTCATTACACATTTTGCTCATCTCTTTGTACTCATTGCCTGCAAAATAAGAGAAGCATGAAACTCTTTCTTTTACTTTATTTCAGTGTTCTCATGTTACTTGAAGCATTAGGGAATAGCCATGAAACTGATAAGCAAGCTTTACTCAAGTTCAAGTCTCAAGTTTCTGAGGAGAAAAAAGTTCTGTTGTCTTCATGGAATAACTCCTTCCCTCTCTGCAAATGGACGGGGGTTACATGTGGCGGCAAACACAATAGAGTTGCTGGTTTAGACTTCGGAGGGTTCAAATTGGGTGGAGTGATATCTGAAGCATATGACTTGGTCGTTGAGTAGTTCCGAGACTTGAGGGATAAGTTTGTTTTCGTTTTTAGTTGTTTCTTGCTGAATAAGTCATCCTAATTATTAGGATCAGAGTAGTTAGGCGTTGAGACTTTTACGCTAGTTTGTTGTCTTCAGTTTCTATTTAAGCTTATGTAATTCTTCATTTATCAAATAAGAAAACTATTCAGCTCATCTTCTTCTCTTAGTTTCATGTTCTAAATACAACAATATCGCCCTCTATTGGTAATCTTTCGTTTCTCCAATCATTTAATTTCACTGGTAACTCTTTTGGTGAAACCATCCCTCAAGAGCTGGGAAATTTATTTAGACTTCAGCACCTGTTTATGTCATATAATTTCCTCGATGGAGGGATTCTATCTAGTCTTTTCAACTGTTCTAGATTGTTGGACCTTTCTTTATTTTCAAATCATCTTGGACAAGGTCTTCCTTCAGAACTAGGATCATTGACGAAGCTTGTTAATTTAGACCTTGGTAAAAACAACCTGAAAGGAAAACTCCCTGTATCTCTAGGAAACTTGACATCCCTCAGAGAACTTTCCTTTCTAGAAAATAATCTGGAAGGAGAAATTCCTGATGCTATAGCTAGATTGACACAAATGGTGGTTTTTGCATTATATACAAACCATTTCTCTGGTGTTTTTCCTCCTGCAATTTACAATTTGTCCTCACTTCAGTATTTGAGCATGTTTGGTAACAGTTTCACTGGGAACCTGAGGTCTCATTTTGGTAATTTGCTACCAAGCCTTCGAGGATTGTATATCGGAAATAATTCTCTCACAGGAACCATTCCATCAACCCTTGCAAATATTTCAACTCTTCAAGTTTTGGAGCTTAACAGTCTGACAGGAAGTATTCCTCCAAACTTTGCAAAACAACAAGATCTGCAAGTACTATCTCTTAATCACAATTCTTTGGGAAACTTTTCAGCTGGAGATCTTGAATTTCTTGTTGATTTGACTAACTCCACCCAACTGCAAGTAGTAGATGTGGCATTCAATAGGCTTGGGGGTGAGTTGCCTGCCTCCATTGCCAATTTGTCAATGAACTTCAACATCTTACTTCTTCGAAATAATTTCATATCTGGAAGCATTCCTCATGACATTGGGAATCTCATAGGCCTACAAGCATTTTGGTTGTCCCAGAATCTATTGAAAGGACCAATCCCAGCCTCTTTTGGGAAAATTTCGGGAATGGTGGGATTTGGTGTCCATACAAATAGAATGTCAGGAGAGATACCATATTCTTTAGGCAACATCACACGGTTAGAAACACTCCAGTTGTTCAACAATAATTTTGAAGGAATTATTCCTCCAAGTCTTGGTAAATGTAGCTATTTGCTAGATTTATCTATCGAGAATAATAAGTTCAATGGTATTACTCCTACGGAGATTTTGCAAATCTCAACCCTTGTTTCTGTAAACATGTCAAATAATTTATTGACAGGCTCTCTACCAGGAGATGTTGGACGACTTGAAAATCTTGGTACGTTATCTGTCGCTCATAATAAGCTGTCAGGGAAACTCCAGAGACTTTGGGAAAGTGTCTCTCATTGGAAGAACTCCATCTGCAAGGAAATTCATTTGATGGAGTCATTCCAGATATAAGTGGGTTGGTGGGTATTAAGAGACTGAGAAGGAAGGTATTCTTATCATCAGTCTTTATGTTGATGATTTGATATATACAAGTAACTCGGGTGAGCTTCTCAAAAGGTTTAAAGCCTCCATGGAAAACGAATTTGCCATGACTGATCTTGGACAGATGAAATACTTTCTCGGAGTGGAAGTTATTCAAGATGATCATGGCATTTTCATTAGTCAAAAGAAGTATGCAGAGGACATACTGAAGAAGTTCGGTATGGAGGAGTGCAATGCGGTGAGAAACCCAATGGTTCCTGGTAACAAACTAACCAAAGATGGAGATAGAACCAGCATCGATCCTACTTCGTTCAAGCAACTGGTGGGAAGTCTCAGATACTTAACTGCTACAAGGCCAGATCTCATCTACTCCGTCAACCTAGTGAGCAGGTATATGGAGAAACCTGGAGAATCACACCTGTCTGCAGCAAAAAGGATCTTGAGGTATGTCCAAGGAACTCGAGAGTATGGTATTCAGTACAAAAGAGGTGGGGATGCGAGTCTAGTTGGCTATGTGGATAGCGACTATGCGGGTGATGAGGACGATAGAAAAAGTACTTCAGGGTATACTTTCATGTGGAGTGGTGGAGCTGTCTCGTGGGCATCAAAGAAGCAGCCCATTGTCACACTCTCCACTACTGAAGCAGAGTATGTATCTGCAGCTTATGGGGCGTGTCAAGCTGTTTGGTTGAAGAATGTTCTCAGTGAAATTGGATTAGATCAAGAAGAAGGTATAACTATGTTCTGTGACAACAGCTCTGCAATCAAGCTTTCAAGGAATCCAGTGCTACATGGGAAAAGCAAGCATATCAGCGTAAGGTATCATTTCTTGCGTGAACTTGTCAGTGAAGGTGTGATCAATTTGGACTATTGTTCCACGCAAGAACAGATATCAGATATCATGACAAAGCCGGTGAAGTTGGACGTGTTCGAGAAGTTAAGGAAGATGTTAGGTGTTGGTCCAAAGGAAGAAGTAAACTGAAACAGAGTGTTTGCAGTTTAAGGGGGGGATTGAAGCATATGACTTGGTCGTTGAGTAGTTCCGAGACTTGAGGGATAAGTTTGTTTTCGTTTTTAGTTGTTTCTTGCTGAATAAGTCATCCTAATTATTAGGATCAGAGTAGTTAGGCGTTGAGACTTTTACGCTAGTTTGTTGTCTTCAGTTTCTATTTAAGCTTATGTAATTCTTCATTTATCAAATAAGAAAACTATTCAGCTCATCTTCTTCTCTTAGTTTCATGTTCTAAATACAACAATATCGCCCTCTATTGGTAATCTTTCGTTTCTCCAATCATTTAATTTCACTGGTAACTCTTTTGGTGAAACCATCCCTCAAGAGCTGGGAAATTTATTTAGACTTCAGCACCTGTTTATGTCATATAATTTCCTCGATGGAGGGATTCTATCTAGTCTTTTCAACTGTTCTAGATTGTTGGACCTTTCTTTATTTTCAAATCATCTTGGACAAGGTCTTCCTTCAGAACTAGGATCATTGACGAAGCTTGTTAATTTAGACCTTGGTAAAAACAACCTGAAAGGAAAACTCCCTGTATCTCTAGGAAACTTGACATCCCTCAGAGAACTTTCCTTTCTAGAAAATAATCTGGAAGGAGAAATTCCTGATGCTATAGCTAGATTGACACAAATGGTGGTTTTTGCATTATATACAAACCATTTCTCTGGTGTTTTTCCTCCTGCAATTTACAATTTGTCCTCACTTCAGTATTTGAGCATGTTTGGTAACAGTTTCACTGGGAACCTGAGGTCTCATTTTGGTAATTTGCTACCAAGCCTTCGAGGATTGTATATCGGAAATAATTCTCTCACAGGAACCATTCCATCAACCCTTGCAAATATTTCAACTCTTCAAGTTTTGGAGCTTAACAGTCTGACAGGAAGTATTCCTCCAAACTTTGCAAAACAACAAGATCTGCAAGTACTATCTCTTAATCACAATTCTTTGGGAAACTTTTCAGCTGGAGATCTTGAATTTCTTGTTGATTTGACTAACTCCACCCAACTGCAAGTAGTAGATGTGGCATTCAATAGGCTTGGGGGTGAGTTGCCTGCCTCCATTGCCAATTTGTCAATGAACTTCAACATCTTACTTCTTCGAAATAATTTCATATCGGGAAGCATTCCTCATGACATTGGGAATCTCATAGGCCTACAAGCATTTTGGTTGTCCCAGAATCTATTGAAAGGACCAATCCCAGCCTCTTTTGGGAAAATTTCGGGAATGGTGGGATTTGGTGTCCATACAAATAGAATGTCAGGAGAGATACCATATTCTTTAGGCAACATCACTCGGTTAGAAACACTCCAATTGTCCAACAATAATTTTGAAGGAATTATCCCTCCAAGTCTTGGTAAATGTAGCTATTTGCTAGATTTATCTATCGAGAATAATAAGTTCAATGGTATTATTCCTAAGGAGATTTTGCAAATTTCAACCCTTGTTTCTTTAAACATGTCAAATAATTTATTGACCGGCTCTCTACCAGGAGATGTTGGACGACTTGAAAATCTTGGTACGTTATCTGTCGCTCATAATAAGCTGTCAGGGAAACTCCAGAGACTTTGGGAAAGTGTCTCTCATTGGAAGAACTTCATCTGCAAAGAAATTCTTTTGATGGAATCATTCCAGATATAAGTGGGTTGGTGGGTATTAAGGAGGTTGATTTCTCAAGCAACAATCTCTCTGGACGAATCCCTGAATACCTCACAAACTTTAGCTTGTTGGAGTATCTCAATCTATCCTTTAACAACTTCGAAAGAAATGTGCCAACAGAAGGAAAGTTCAAAAATTTTACTATTGTCTCTGTATTTGGAAACCAAAACCCTTGTGGAGGCGTCTTGGAACTGCGACTACAGCCATGTTCTACGCAACCAGCAGGAAATTCAAGAAAGAAACTTGTGATTGGGGTAAGCATAGGCATATTTTTTCTTTTGCTTTTGTTTATAGCTTCAATTTCTCTTTATTGGTTAAAAATCAGAAACAAGAAACAGAACAATGAAGCAACTCCTTCCATCTTGGGGTTTTTTCATGAAATGATAAGTTATGTAGATCTTCGAAATGCAACAGATGGCTTCTCTTCGAGTAACTTGATCGGGTCAGGCAGTTTTGGTACCGTGTTTAAAGCCTTTCTGCCTGCTGAGAACAAGGTTGTTGCAGTGAAAGTTCTAAATATACAGAGACGTGGAGCAATGAGGAGCTTTATGGTAGAATCTGAATCCCTGAAAAACATAAGACATCGTAATCTTGTGAAACTGTTGACAGCTTGTTCGAGTATTGATTTCCAAGGAAATGAGTTCAGAGCTCTAATTTATGAGTACATGCCAAATGGAAGCTTGGATATGTGGCTGCACCCAAAGGAAATGGAAAAGATTTCTAGGCCCTCAAGAACATTGACACTTCTGGAAAGGATTAACATAGAGATAGATGTGGCTTCTGTTTTTTGGAGTATCTTCACGTTAGTTGCCATGAAACTATTGCTCATTGTGATCTGAAACCAAGCAATGTTCTTCTAGACGATGATCTAACCGCCCATGTTAGCGACTTTGGTCTTGCTCGGATCCTTCTCAAATTCGACCAGGAAACCTTCAGTAACCAACTTAGCTCGGCTGGAGTCAGAGGAAGCATCGGCTATGCAGCACCAGGTAAACCTATCAGACATATAATGTCTGAATGAAGAAAGCTAATACTCTTTTCATTCTCAAAAGTAAGATTTTTTATATATTTTTCTTTTCTTATTCAACAAAGACAATTTTTCTATATAGGTACGTTGATAGTTATTGGAAAATGTATAGTAAAAGTAAATAATCATTTTAACTGTAAACATTTATTATATTCTTAATATACGTAAATACTTTTGAAAATTCTTCATTTGGGAATGGAGAGAGTATATTTCTTGCCCCAAACTTGTTTGGTATGACTTATGGTGCAGAATATGCAATGGGAGGGGAAATATCAGTACATGGTGATGCATATAGCTTTGGGATTCTTATTTTAGAAATGTTCAGTGGGAAACGACCAACCGATGAGATGTTTGGAGGAGACTTTACCCTCCGTAGCTGCATCAGGTCTTCATTGCCAGAGCAAGTTTTGGATGTGGCAGACGAATCGGTTCTTCACGACGGCCTTAGAATTGGCTTCCCTGTTGCTGAGTGCTTGACAAAGGTTTTGGAATTGGGACTTGGGTGTTCTGAAGAGTCTCCAGCAAACCGCTTGGGAATGAGTGAGGTTGTTAAAGAATTAATTTCAATCAAGGAGAGGTTCTTTTAAGCCAGACTAGAAGCGTGTCTTGTATCTATTCTTGCCCCTCTACGACCTTAAAACCTGTGGATGTAGAATATATCTGTATAATATGCTTTGAATGTTGTGAACATAATGCTACGTTATTAGGAGGCAAAAGATGAATGTCGTGTTAGCAATTTGATACTTGGAATTGGGAATTTCTATCCGTAAGACATTGCTTTAGCAATTTGATAACTAGTACTTGTTTACTAGTTTCTACAAATTTCAACTTTCAAGAGCTTTAGCATTCCCACCACGATCCTTGAACTATATCCACCCGCAGGTGTTCATCACTTCAGATCATGGAGACTCGTAAGTAACCTTTCTTGAGAAACTAGTGCGAAGCCAAGAGGTGCATTGATAGTTGTAGAAGGACTTGATCGACAGAGCTCTGGACGTTTCCCGACAGTTATTGTTGGGAGAAGAGGCTCTTATATTCTTCTTCCTTTTTAGTTTTATAATTATATTCACTTTCTTGACCCACAAGTTACTAACGTTTTGCAAGTCATTGATGGAGGAGAGCTCTAAACAGGAACAGCGCTTATCGTTGATCTTGATTCCATTGAGAAGGTTTTGTTTGATCATACATTTCATACAGATTGAATCTCTTAATTGTAGTTATGGTGCCCACATAAAGAAAGAACATACCACCATATGATCTATTCTTAACATGATTAACGTTATGACATGATTCTAAGAGAACGTGATTGATTAGGTGATTACATTATGTTTGATCTCCAAGCTATCTAATTGAAAATATCATATATTGTGTACTAACTTTTATTTTTAAGAAACATTAAAGTTGATCCCAACTGGCTGAAAGAATCATACTTAAAACTATCATACGGCAAAAGACTGCGAGGAGGAGCACCTACGAATGGCTTAGAGAAAGCGAGCAACACCTTGTATGGGTTTAGGCAGCGGCTGACGAAGAGCCTCCATCAGAGCAAGACATTCCAAGCTATTCTTTCTTTTTTGATATGAGATTACATTAATAACATAACCTCTCGGACTCGGATCATTAAGTCCGATTTACTAATTAGCGTTTAATGCCATCTTCTGCTACAGACTAAAGAGCGTCTTCTGTTTTGTAGCTAGCGATCCCCGGAGGTAATTAAATGTTTTGTCTCTATCTAACCTATTACTTCAGACAGTACACAAAAAAAAACAGAGATTCATTCCGGGCGTACGAGGAAACAGAGAACTAGCATTTTGCTGCTGAGCAAAAAGAATGTTTGCTCAGCTATTTCAGAAGTGTGCCAAGCTATATAGACAAGATTCCTTCATCCATGTAACACACGAAATAGATTCTGTTAAACCTTCAGTACAACTGTTGAAGCAAAGAGAAACAAAGTTACCAAGAAGAGAGTAAGTGATGAGAAGAGAGTCGTTGGAGTAAAGCTGCATAGCCTCCTATATCTTCTTCATCAACTTTTAGAATCATTGTGCAGTAATAGTAAACTATCCCTGAGGATATCGCCCAAAACCATCCAAAAAGTTCATTACATCACAAAATTTCTATTAATGATTGAGGTTTTTAAAATCAATGTGAGCAAAAACTGTAAGGAACATCCTCAATCTCTCTGTTCTCATACGCTTTAATCGAATTTATGATCGTATCGAAGGGAATAGTTTTGAAGAAGATTAAATCTCAAAAAAACACCAAGAAACTCATAGCTGGAACAGAATTTTAGACTTACACAATGATCCAAATGCTTTAAACAAGTGGAATTCAAAGTTGCTATAAAGTTGGTGTTAGGAGTGTCACTTAGGACTGAACTTTATCAGTTACATCAATTTCTCCGTAATGAAACAAAGAGACATACGAAACCATCCAAGTTTTGGATGTTGTTCACAACAATCTGAAGTCCCAAAAGTAAATACAGACTAAAACTTCACTGATCGGACTAAACATTTACTGTTTATATTAAGGTACTCTACTGTGATCAGAAAATTCAATTAATCATAAGTTCCTAGAACAAGAACCAGTGGTTCAATTCTGTTTTTCGTGCATTATTTAAGAAGACTAGGAGAGGAAAAACTAGAAATGCTGTGAAGCATGTTAAGAGCTGATAACATTAGAGTTTCACGAAGTTTATTGAGCTTCTAGAAGCGTTTTGCTATGAGACGATGTGGAAACTGAACAAGGCTAAGAGTTTTTTTTTTTTTTGTCACAAACGAAATTCCATTCATTAATACTAGTTTGGTGGGGACATTAAATCAGCCACAACCACCTCTTATTCAAACGAGGCCAACGCCTGTTTTGCAATCAAATCTGCTTCACAGTTTCTCATAGGAGGAATCCAAGCAAAAACAACAACATCAAATTTCTCCCAAAGGAGAAGAATGTCTTCGACTATACCATAGATTTCCAACAAGGCTAAGAGATTATTCAATGATTTTCTCATGTTTGTTGCATATGTTTCTCACCTTTTCTGTGTTTGTTGAGAATAATCTTTAACGGAACTGAGATTTTGAAATGTTGTGATCTTTTGTTTGGGGATTGAAGGTTCTAAATCCGCTACGACAAAATTGCACCCCAGGACAAAGGGAGGCCAAACTTTTTTTGCAAGTATTCTTTCTTTGTTATGTTCTGAATGTAAAAATGTGGTAGACGCAGTGGCGGACGCTGACTAATTATTTGACGGGGGCACATAATTAATATTAATATTAGATTAATAAAAAAATATTAAATATTAAATATTTTAAACTGTTAATAATAAAAGATAAACAACTTTAAACTTTGAAAACAACAATAGCACTATTTATATTCAACTCGTTTTAATTTTTAAATTTATATATAATTAAAATATGTTATTAGTTACAACACGTTACAATTAATTTAAAAATATATAGAAAAGCGGGTCTTCAAATTTTATCGTATATATATAACATTATGTCAATGTCGTACATATAATTGGTCATTATACCCCAGAGAACTAAACTCTAAAAACTAAATTGAAATGATGCATTATTTATTATTTATATATTGACTAGCATTGTTCATTTACTAACAATTGTGAATGTCTACTATTAAAACGGATTATTTATTATTTATATATTGACTAGCATTGTTCATTTACTAACAATTGTGAATATCTACTATTAAAACCTTGAAATGTGTTTCAAAACAAATTGAAATCTAAACATGAAAATGTAATAGAAACAATGAAAAACAAATAAAAAAAATATGCTAACAATACAAAAAGTGTAGTATTAGCAATAAAACAAAATGTAGAAAAATGCTGCTATAATAGCTAAAGAAAGGTACAGTAACGTGTCAGACCACACATTAATTATACAGCCAAAAAAAAAATATGCAAGATGGAGCTTGGAACTCTGCAAGGGATAGATTCAAGAGAGGCATCTTTTCCAATTGTTCTACCAAAGTTCAATGTCCAGAGAGATAACTAAATAAATATAGAAAGTAGTCGGGGACACGTGCCCCCGTACCTAACACTGTAGATCTGCCCCTGGGGAGACTTCGAAGAAATAAGCAAAAGAGAAAGTTATTTCAGTTATTTTGATGGCCTTAAAGATTAAATGGTGAAGCTTTATTTTCCGATAGAACCTAAGAATAAAATCTCTAATTCCTTTAACCTCTTTTTTGCAGTTTTTGATACTTGTTCTCACTTGCCCTAATCTACGTAGTTATGATGTTTACCCTCTTTTTTTTTTGATAACCGAGAGTCCTGGCCCCACCGAGGTGGTCCAAACTAGACACTGAAGCGAGCAAGAACACTGCCAGAGCGTTACCATATGGCTCACTGTGAACGGTTTTCGGTCGGGCACTGGAGGGTCCACATGTAAATCTCCCAGTGCAGGGCCGGACCCACAGAGGAACTGGATGTGGCACGTGCCGCATACTATCCTATATATATTTCTTATGAAACCAAATGTACAAAGAAAATTGTGTAGGTGATTCGGTAATAAAGGCTAATGTGTGCCCCACCCAACCCGAAGTGTTGCATTTTTCTTCTTTCAGGTTTTCTACACATCTTCTTTTGATTTTGCTACCATCTATAACTGTTTTATTTCCTCTTTTAATATGATAAATTTAAATGTGTTGTTACTTTTAAAATTTATCTTTAAAATATGATTATTTTCATAAATACTTTAAAATTTTGATGAAAAAACTAAATTAAACTCAAATAATAATTAAGGCATCTTTGATTGAAAGTATTTTTAATAAATGATAGCCAACTTATTGTATTTCAATCACTTTTTAATATTATTTTTCAAAATAATAACTCATAATTTATTAAAATTTAGTTTTAGCAATTACTTTTATTAAGTTTATTTTTGATACTTAAGACAAAAATAAAAACTAAAAGGAATAAATTTTTATAATGAAATTACTACGTGCATATATATAATTTTATGATATTATTGACAATGAATATTTAAAATTTCCATAGTAGTATGTTGTGATTAAGTACCAAACAATCAGCTTTAAAGTTTCACTCATTGTAAAAAAATATTTTGTTTGAATAAATTTAACATTAAAAAATGCAAAAAATATTTTATTCAATTTGAGAAAAATTAATGGCTAGTGTCTTGTAAAAACTATAGTTTAATTTAATTTGTTAAATTATATTTAATACAATATAAATTTATATGTTGTGCCCCACATTAAGTTATTTTCTAGATCCATCCCTGTTCGGCTGTCCCAGTGGTCGGATTTCGAACTCAGGTGACGGAACTCACAGCCGCGAGCTCTTTACCACCATAAGTAGAAGCCCCGGTTAATGTTTACTTTCTGGGAGGCTGTGTACACAATCTTATTTTGAATCAGACACCAAAGATTTCGATATACTCAATCTTGCGGAACTTAGATAGCTTGCTCTGAGTCACCTCTTGAGCTATCATATCATAATCTGATTTCAAAATACGTGTTTCTAATATTAGTGATGGAAATGTGTTTAGGTCTTTCAGACTTTCTCCTGAATTTTTTCGAAGAAGATTTCCTATATGTCATGTTCACATTGGGAACAAAATCATAGAGGTTTGTTATTTAAATCAAGGATTTACTTTCTAATATCCATATACGAATAGCAAAAAGATAATAAGAAAACAAAAAAATTCTCTTACATTTTATTAGGTTTTAAGTTTTAGCACCTCGGCAGAAAATTCTAGGGGTGGGCGTTCGGGTACCCATTCGGGTTCGGTTCGGGTTTATTCGGTTTTCGGGTTTTCGGGGTTAAAGATTTTAGCTCCATTCGGGTATTTCTAAATTTTTGTTCGGGTTCGGTTCGGATCTTTGCGGGTTCGGTTCGGGTTCGGATAACCCATTTAAATGATTTTTAAAATTTTAAAATTCAATATATAGTTTCAATTTCTCAAAATCTGTAAATAAAATACTATATAACATATAAACTTGAATAACATATGTCAGAGTACCTAAACTTAACATATAAATTGGTTTGTTTGAATATTTTGATAGACAATCAGTAGACATTTCAACTATTTTTGGTGTTTTGAGTATATTTTATACTATTTTAGAAATTTACTTTTGAATATTTGTATATATTTTCAAGTATTTTAGACAACTTAAAAGTATCTTATATATTTTGAATGTTTTTAATATACATTGAATCTAAAAATAATTAATATATTTAGATATATAAATCTATTTCGGATACATTCGGGTACCCGAAATACTTCGGTTCGGGTCGGGTTCGGTTTCGGTTCTCTGGATACCAAAATTTTGAACCCGTTCGGATATTTAATCAATTTCGGTTCGGATTCGGTACTACTTTTTCGGATCGGGTTCGGTTCGGTTCTTCGGATTCGGATTTTTTGCCCAGCCCTAGAAAATTCTCTGTGAAACATGAGAAATTGAGAACTGATTCTGAAAAGTGAATTACTCATTTGACAATAACTTTATCCGTTACAATATTTGTTTGGATTAGGATTTTACAATTTTTCCTTTTTTCTAAAAGAGTGAAAGGAATTTGTTATCATTATGGGACAAATTGTTATTATATATACATATAGTGCTTTTCTTACAATTTTTAAGAAAATATTATTGATACACTATCAAGAATTATAAAATTACATTATCTAAATAAGCTTATTACTAATTCAATAAAAACAAAATTTATATAATAGTCCCGCCGTGTGGGGCGGTAAATCTAACGACTACTCACCACCACTTCTTTTGGGTACTCTTATTAGCTTCAGATATTTCAGAATTGCTTATCTTTTTTAGTCTTGACCTTGTCTGATTTTCGAAATGTCTTCTGTATTTGAATGAGTCAATGTGAAAGATAATAGCCCCCAATAAACGTTTGGTGTTATAAACCAAGTGCTCATCGACCTATATCAGGTCCAAACCGTCCGATGCATCAGCTATCCATCCGGCCCATTCGCTAATGACTTAGGTGAATGAGAGTTTACATTAATCAATATTTGATTTTTATCCTTTTCCATATGTATTTAGGATAAGTACTATTTTCTATTTCTATTAGGCATATGATTTCCTTTTCTCTTATGACGGTCTAAATAAGACGGTCTAATACTTGTATAAATATAGACCTGGTCATGAGTAATAATAAGCTTACATAACATCTCTTTTATAACACGTTATCAGCAAGATAGCCTCTAACCCTAAGCCCCCACGAAATTCCTTAAACTCAGCCGAATATCACAAAACCCTAATTCCAGCGGAATTTCAAAGAGATCGTTCTTCCAAACCGTGAGGACCCAGACGACGAGCAATATATCAAATTGAAGCTCTCGCCGAGACGAATCAGACGCTGCAAACCGCTTGTCGATCCGATCACTGACGCGCCGTCACGCTCTGCTACATTAGCTCTTTCTAGACGTGATCAAGTAAACCAGACGTTCTCCTTCTTCCCTGTTCGTGATCCGACAAAGCAAGCAGCCCGGCCGCGACGCGACTCGAAGAACGATCAGCTCGCGGCCTCCTTCTCTCTTTGGTGGTCCAAATCTACACTCCATAAGTTTCTAAAGGTAAAACTCGAAACTTAAAAGAACCTACACTGAATTTGGTTGATTGATTCTGAACCATTAAAATTTGAAGAACCCTAATCTAGGATAATAGAAACCCTAACATATGGAACTAATTTTTGGTTAGATTGTTTTCTTGTTAAGTTGATAGATCAATGGCTGTTAGGGTTGCTAGAACATTGATTGATCAGTAAAGGTATTGAAACCCTAAATCTATATTATATGATCCGTTTCCTTTATGATGTTTTGAAAATATGAAATATCAAAAACCTAAATTGATCCGACTGTTTTGATTGATTGATTTTGACGTATCTGAGGTTTGGGTTGCTAGATTAAAACCTTGAATTATCTTTGATGATTGTTTGAGTAAATAGAACTGTTTAGAATCGAAATTGATCTTAAAATTGTTAAATTACTGAAAACCCTAATTTTCCTTTTTTGCATAAATCGATTGATAAACAAGTTT
>NC_027750.1:6022094-6022246 GCF_000695525.1 Brassica oleracea var. oleracea | reverse complement strand
AAAAGAAAGTAGCACTTGAGTTTAAAGATATAAAGCGAGGATCATGAACCCACGTAAGAGTACTCATAAAGAATAAAGATCAGATTAAAAGAAAATGTGAGGTCTAAAGAGTTTAAAGAAGAGATGGGCGTATTGGCCAAATATATAGAAAC
>NC_027750.1:5967319-6021772 GCF_000695525.1 Brassica oleracea var. oleracea | reverse complement strand
CATTGTTCCTAAGTTGTTCATGGACTGAAGCAAAATTAAAGCAGCTGCATTGATTATGATAAGACTAAGTAAAACTTAGTGAAAGAGTTCGATAAAGAACAATCCAAATCAGTCCATATATTCTTATAAAAGAAATCCCTTGGGTTTATAATAAATCAGCACTGCAAGTGGGTCATGAGATGCCATCAAAGAAAGTGTGGACTGCGATGTTTTTCAAGAAATAAGATTATAGTATGGGACTGCAATGTAAGTAAAAGCCATTATGTTTATATCAGTGGATAAAAGGAAACCATAATGGTCCAAGATAGTGATCAGAAGTATGTCTGGTCGAGGTCAAATGGATATGGCATTACTGAAGGCAAGAAAGATCGATAACCATGTATAAAGGTCCTTGAGTGTATTTGACTGCATATCCATAGTTTGATGAGATTATAAAACTCATTGCAGCAATAATTATTAATGATATGACCTTAGACACTCATGGGGTATGGACGAGTATAGACAAGGTCTATAACTCAACATGGATCGACCAATGAAGAAAGATCGGCTATAATGGATAAGCCATTAGCACATACGGGTGATGTATGTCCGAATGGACGAAGGCATGTCCGTGAGAAGCCAAGTGATTCGTATGTGTTTGGGTCGATGACTCAATATATATATTAAAATGTCCACGGTATGGCAAAGCCATGTGACTAGAGGATCCGTGGGACATGAGAGGACTTGCGAGTAAAGTTTGATCGCAGATTAGAAGTCCATCCGAGTACTTGTCGAGTGCCATCCGTCCGACCAGGACATAGAGTGGTCAGCTGCAAAGATGCACGTCTTGACCATGTCTTAATGAAGTTCCAGAAGATATGAGAGTTACAAGATAACTCAAGTTACAATTGGCAAGAGCTATTCCTACATCAACGTTCAAGAAGCTCAAAGGACTACAAGTTCAGTCATATGATATGTCAGCCGACTTCTTCACCATGTCTACACCAACCACACGTCCATGAAATTTATCTATCAGTTTGGGACGTTCCAATTAAAGGACCAGTTCAAGACTTGGCGCTCATGAAGCTAAACTATCAAATTGTCCATGCGCCAACTTGAAGAACATACACGGGTACAAGTCAGGGGGAGTTCATGTGTTGTACTCTTTTTCCATATCCATGGTTTTGTCCCACTGGGTTTTCCTGGAAAGGTTTTAATGAGGCAACATTAAGCATGTTACAAGCCCTGAACCGGATGTGTCGATCAAGGGGGAGTGTTATAAACGAAGTGGTGATCGACCCATATCAGGCCCAAACCATCCGGCCCATTAACTATCCATCCGGCTCATTCGCTAATGACTTAGGCGAATAAGAGTTTACATTTATCTATACTTGATGTTTATCATTTTCCATATGTATTTAGGATAAATACTATTTCCTATTCCTATTAGGAATAAGATTTCATTTTCTCTTATGACGGTCTAAATAAAACGGTCTAATACTTGTATAAATATAGACCTCTGGTCATGAGTAATACTAAGCTTACATAGCATCTCTTTTATAACATTTGGAATATATACATTTTTCTCATCACTTTGTAATCATTTCCTGCAAAATACTAGAAAACATGAAACTCTTTCTTTTCCTTTCTTTCAGTGCCCTCATGTTACTTGAATCATTCGGGAATAGCCAAGAAACTGATCAACAAGCATTACTCCAGTTCAAGTCTGAAGTTTCTGAGGAGAAAAAAATTGTGCTGTCTTCATGGAACAACTCTTCCCCTCCCTGCAAATGGACAGGGGTTACATGTGGTCGCAAACACAAGAGAGTTACTGGTTTAGACCTCGGAGGATTTCAATTACGTGGAGTGATATCGCCATTTATTGGTAATCTTTCTTTTCTCATATCACTTAATTTCTCTGATAACTCTTTTGGTGGAACCATCCCTCAAGAACTGGGAAACTTGTTTAGACTTCAGTACTTGGATATGAGCTTCAATTTTCTGGGAGGAGGGATTCCAGCAAGTCTGGTCAACTGTTCCAAATTGTCGTACCTTGTTTTATTTTCAAATCATCTTGGACAAGATCTTCCTCCAGAACTAGGATCATTGAGTAAGCTTGATACTTTAGTACTTAGTAGAAACAACCTGAAAGGAAAACTCCCTGTATCTCTAGGAAACCTGACAGCCCTCAGAGGACTATACTTTGGAGAAAACAAACTGGAAGGAGAAATTCCTGATGCTATAGCTAGATTGACTCAAATAGAGGATCTCGTATTTCACATGAACCATTTCTCTGGTGTTTTTCCTCCTGCAATTTACGATTTGTCCTCACTTACGTTGTTGAACATGTATGTTAATGGTTTCTCTGGGAGCCTGAGGCCTGATTTTGGTAAATTGCTACCAAACCTTCAAATTTTTACTATCGGAAGTAATTTTCTCACAGGAGCCATTCCATCAACACTTGCAAATATTTCAAATCTTCAACTTTTGGACATGGAGGTTAACAGTCTGACAGGAGGTGTTCCTCCTAGCTTTGCAAAAATACGATATTTGCAAACACTAAACCTTAATCTCAATTCTTTGGGAAGTTTTTCAGCTGGAGATCTTGAATTTCTTGTTGCTTTGACTAACTGCACCCAACTGCAATCCTTAGATGTGTCATTCAATAGGCTTGGAGGTGACTTGCCTGCCTACATTGCCAATCTGTCAATCAACCTCAACCAGTTATTTCTTCAATAAAATTCCATATCTGGAAGCATTCCTGATGACATTGGGAATCTCATAGGCCTACAAATATTTTGGTTGGCCGGAAATCTATTGAGAGGACCAATCCCAGCATCTTTTGGGAAACTTCCAGGATTAGTTGAATTAGGTGTTTTTGCAAATAGAATGTCAGGAGAGATACCATATTCTTTAGCAAACATCACTCGGTTAGAAACACTCTTTTTGTCCAATAATAGTTTTGAAGGTATCATTCCTCCAACTCTTGGTAAATGTAACTATTTGCTACGTTTAAATATCGAGAATAATAAGTTAAATGGTATTATACCTCAGGAGATTATGCAAATTTCAACCCTTGTTTCTCTAAAGATGTCAAATAATTTATTAACTGGCACTCTACCTGAAGATGTTGGACGACTTGGAACTCTTGGTAATTTATCTGTTGCTCATAATAAGCTATCAGGGAAACTCCCAGAGACTTTGGGAAAGTGTCTCGCAATGAAAAAACTTCACTTGCAAGGAAATTTTTTTGATGGAATCATTCCAGATATAGGTGGGTTGGTGGGTATTAAGGAGGTTGATTTCTCAAGCAACAATCTCTCTGGAAGAATCCCTGAATATCTTGCAACCTTTAGCTTGTTGGAGTATCTCAATCTATCCTTCAACAACTTCGAAGGAAATGTGCCAACTGAAGGAAAATTCAAAAATGCCACTATCTTCTCAGTGTCTGGAAATAAAAATCTTTGTGGAGGCGTCTTGGAACTGCGACTAAATCCATGTTCTACGCAACCACCAAGATATTCAAGAAAGAAACTTGTGATTGGGGTAAGCATAGGCATATCTTTGCTTTTGTTTTTGTTCATCGCTTCAGTTTCTCTTTGTTGGTTAAAAAGCAGAAAAAAGAGAGATGCTAATGAAGAAACTCCTTCCACCTTGAGGGTTTTTCATGAAATGATAAGTTATGGAGATCTTCGAAATGCGACAGATGGCTTCTCTTCTAGTAATTTGATCGGGTTAGGCAGCTTTGGTACTGTGTTTAAAGCCTTCTTTCATGCGGAAAACAAGTTTGTTGCAGTGAAAGTTCTAAACATGCAGAGCCGTGGAGCAATGAGGAGCTTTATGGCAGAATGTGAATCCTTGAAAGATATTAGACATCATAATCTCGTGAAACTGTTGACAGCTTGTTCGAGTATTGATTTCCAGGGAAATGAATTCAGAGCTCTAATCTATGAGTACATGCCAAAAGGAAGCTTGGATATGTGGCTGCACCCGAAGGAATTTGAAGAGATTACTAGGCCCTCAAGAACATTGACACTTTTGGAAAGGCTTAACATAGCGATAGACGTGGCTTCTGTTTTGGAGTATCTTCATTTTAGTTGCCATGAAGCTATTGCTCATTGCGATCTTAAACCAAGCAACGTTCTTCTAGACGATGATCTAACCGCCCATGCATGTTAGCGACTTTGGTCTTGCTCGGATCCTTCTCAAATTCGACCAGGAAACCTTCATTAACCAACTTAGCTCGGCTGGAGTAAGAGGAAGCATCGGCTATGCAGCACCAGGTAAACCCATCACACATATAATGTTTGAATGAAGAAAGCTAATACTCCTTTCATTTCCAAAAGTAAGATTTCAACAAAGATAAATTTATTGTATCTTTAAGGTATATTGATAGTTATTGGAAAGTATATAGTAAAAGTAAATAATCAGTTTACTGGATATTTATTATATTCTTAATATGGTTAAGTATTTTAGAAAATTCTTCTTTTGAGAATGGAGAGAGTATATTTCTTGCTCCGAACTTGTTTGATATGACCTATGGTGCAGAATATGCAATGGGAGGAGAAATATCAGTACATGGTGATGTGTATAGCTTTGGGATTCTCATTTTAGAAATGTTCAGTGGAAAACGACCAACCGATGAGATGTTCGGAGGAGACTTAACCCTCCGTAGCTGCATCAGGTCTGCATTGCCAGAGCAAGGTTTGGATGTTGCAGATGAATCAGTTCTTCACAACAGTCTTAGAATTGGCTTCCCTGTTGCTGCGTGCTTGAACCAGGTTTTAGAAGTGGGACTTGGGTGTTCTGAAGAGTCTCCAGCAAACCGGTTGGAAATGAGTGAGGTTGTCAGAGAATTAATCTCAATCAAGGAGAGGTTCTTCAAAACCAGAAGAGGAGCTAGACGTTGAAGTGGCGTCTTGTATGCTTGCTCCTCTACCAATTTGAAGACTTGTTGATGTATAATATTTCTTCATAATAATGCTTGAATGTTATGATTTGTGAAAATAATGCTATGTTATTAGCAGACAAAAGATGAATGCGCTGTGTCAGCAATTTGATATTTGTAATTTTGAATTTTTATCGGTAAAACATTGCTTTGGCAATTTGATATCTAATACTCCCTTTGTTTTTTTTATATATGACGCTTTAGGATTATGCACATAGATTAAGAAACATTTAATTTTCTAAACAAAAACATCATTAATTGTTTACCTAACCACAATTTAACCAATAATAAAATAGAAACTATAATACCATTGGTCATCTACCATTAATTAGTAATAAATTTTACATAGAAAATTGAAAACGTCAAATAATTTGGAACAAAAAAATTCTTCTAAAACGTCAAATATAAATAAACGGAGGGAGTACATGTTTGCAAGATTTAGAGCTTTAGCACTGCCACCACGATCCTTGAACGACTCGCACTCACTCACATATTGTAATAATGGATTTAAACCTTTTAAAGAGAAGAACAGATCTGAGCTAACACAAAGCATAGACCAACCAAGTAGAGAGAGTTCAAAACTTTTGGCTATAATTTATCAAACGGATACAGACAAGCGGAAGGAATGATCTACAACCACATATGAACCGATGTGAACTAACTACAAATAAGTTGCTGCATTTTAGCTTATTTAAACCCTTGTTGGTTTGAGGTTTTGGTGCCTTCAAAACGCTCCAAGCCTCTTTCCTGCTCTTGGGTTTCTTGAAACCACCGCCTTCATTCTTGTCACTGCTCCTTGGAGACTTGCTAGGATGGTTTTGTTCCTCAGAGACTCACTCAGACTGTTTCCTTTTCAAGTCACCGTTTGTTTCCCGACTTGGCTCAATCTTCGGTTCGCTGAAAGACCATGGCATTTTGACTAGTTACAATTTATAGGTGACATAATTCGTTGCCTTATTCAGTTGAATGCACACTCGCTAGGGAAACTAATTTTTTTGAGAACGAAAAGTAATATAAAATCGAAGGGTGCACAGACCTAAAAGACATTCTTCCTCCATTACTGCTAGAGATTGTGAGAGAAGCATCTGTTTCTCGACCGCTTATTGCCTCTTCATTCATTTTCTAAGGAAAGAAAGAGTTTAATATTACAGAAAGCTCAAAAAGGATAAGAACATCAACCGTAAACGACCTCAGGCCTTAGCGCCACAGAAACAAACCTCGATGGAGGGGTTGAAAGACTGAAACGACATGCGTCCTAACAAGGCTCTAGCTGAGGATCCCAGTCTGTTATGACCACACTGCATCAATCATCAATTCACTTATTTAGAAAACACAACCAAACACATGTATCAGATACTTAACAAATAACCAAACTATAAAATCAATGTCATTATTCATGAACACAAGGAACTAATCAATCAAGAGTCCAAAACAACAAAACCAAAAGGGTAGAGACAATACATAGACAACTAGAACAAACAGAATATAAACAAAAGAAGCAGTACCACTTCCTTGCAACACTTCCGAGGGAAGAAAAACTCCCATTAGGCTCTTCATCAATCTTCTTCTTCTTCTTCTCCTCTTTCAAAGCAGACCTTTGCATAAACTAGATACAAAAGATCACCAGTCAATAATAAGTTCATGAACCCACTAGCGTCTGTCTCTCCAACAAACCGTAAAGAGCTAATATGATTGACGCAAACAAGTGTGTGCATATATCGATGGATAAAGCTAAAACACATACCTTTAGATTCCTCAAAGTGCTACTAATCTCTCTCTCTCTCTTCGCCATCGTAGCTTGCCGGTACCGAAGAGGATGAACACTTATCATTTTCATTAGATTTGGTTTCCGGCAAGAAGAAGAAGCTCCGTCCAAGTTGACTACAGTTAAGGTTTAATTTAACCTTAACTGGTAAAATCTAACCGATTCAAACCGTGGTAAATTGAAGGTAAAAAAAAATGATTACCAAACCGAAATTAGTTTGGTTTAGTTTTTGGGTATTTTGAAAACTAAACCGGAATCTAATTTGGAAAACAAGTCAACGGAGAGCAGCAACGTCATTTCGCTCCAAGGAACAAACGATGGAGAAAACAATGGATTATCTAGGAATTGTCTGAACAAGTCAAGAAGCTTCCCTTCTCAGCTTTTCTTATGATCGAACTTGGGTCAGAACAGTTGTGTATTTTGCTTTAGCACCAAACTCTGTTCACAGATTGATTCTTTGATAGTTGATGACATGGTTGATAGAGTTGAGATAAGAAAGATCACAAGACTAGTGATGTTTCGGAAGATGCTTTGTCTAGGGTTGATATAGAGTGAAATCCTTTTAGGACAGGATGATGCATCTCAAGTTCTCATGTTAGCTACCATTCTACAATGTCATATACTGATTCTCAAAGACAATCTCTATGACTTCTCTTTTTTTCTTCTATGAGTAATCCGATTAGAAAAAATAATTGCCTCTTCATTGTAATTATTAGACATTAATTGACTAGACAAAAATCAGATTGTCTTTGAGAATCAGTCATAGAGATCAGGAAGGTTGGTAGGTGCCTACAAGTGTTGACTACAATTATGGCCACCGTCAGTTTCACCGTCTAACATCTAACATGTGATCAATCTTCAACAACATTGACTTGTATTCATAGTTTTAACTTTTTTCTTTACATATTTTTGCAAAACAGTGATAACCGAAATCAAGCGAAATAAAATTCACAGAGACTTTTCCTCTAACGACTACTCACGACTTTTCTTGGGAATTAACTGCTCTTCTTACCTTCAGAAATTTTCAGAACCGCTTGTCGACCTTACTTGATTCTTGAAAAGTCCTATATATTTCAATGGATCAATGTGAAATTTAAGACGGGGAGACGATGTAACTTGAGCAGCCTTAAAAGCGATAGTGAAATAAGATAATAGCAAATAAACGTTTGGAAGATATTCATCTATAGTATAGTGAATAAATCAAAGAAAAATAAAATAAGATATAACTATTTTTTTATTCTTTTTTATGGAAAATTGTTGTTACTAACGGATTTAATAATTCAATAGTGATATGGGCATTTACAATAAAATTTTGCTTTGTGGGGAATAGTAGTTAGATTATGAATAAATATAAAACAAAATCATAGTTTTCTTATTGCACTTAATTTTATAAAAAAATACATTGTCATTTTTTTTTGAAATTTTTGCATACACATTGAAAATGCTATTCTTTTAATAAAAACAAATTGAAACTATAATTGTTTTAGGATTTATACAGTTTCAATTAAATTATTTGACCAAATATAAAACATTATATATCTGCACAGTTAATATTTCTTGCTATTTTTTATTTTTTTATAAAATTGTTTGTGTACATGTCTTATTAATTATAACTATTTTATTAAAATTATAATAAAGACTTCAGTTATGTTAGTGTTTATCGTATTGGTTAATATTAGATTACTGTTATCACCTTACACTATTATGTTAGTCTAAATCGTATTGGTTACTATCAAATTAGTATTTTATAGTACATCTATAATATATTGTTATTTCAATCTAAATCATATTGGTTAATATTATATTAGTGTTTTCATGATGTGATTTTTTTTGTCAAAGTTTTTATGATGTGATTATATCTCTAATATACCGATAAAAAATATTAATACAAAACACAGTTTAAATTTATTTTTTTTATACCGTATGTTTTGGACAAACTTGAAATTATATAAAACAACAAAGTAGAAAACTAGACAAACTCTAAACTATATTAACTACTATAATGAATATATGTTATGTGTTAAAACAAAAATAAAATCTGCGCGGTCGCGCGGGTCATGATCTGGTTAAATATTAAACATTTCTTTCAAAACAAAAGATATTCATTAAACATTTTGCTCATCTCTTTGTACTCATTTCCTCCAAAAAAAACTAGAAACATGAAACTCTTTCTTTTCCTTTCTTTCAGTGTTCTCATGTCACTTGAAGCACTCGGGAATAGCCATGAAAGTGATAAGCAAACATTATTCAAGTTCAAGTCTCAAGTTTCTGAGGAGAAAAAAGTTCTGCTGTCTTCATGGAACAACTCGTTCCCTCTCTGCGAATGGACGGGGGTTACATGTGACGGTAAACACAATAGAGTGACTGGTTTAGATCTTGGAGGATTCAAATTGGGTGGAGTGATATCGCCCTCTATTGGTAATCTTTCGTCTCTCCAATCACTTAATTTCACTAGTAACTCTTTTGGTGGAACCATCCCTCAAGAGCTGGGAAACCTGTTTAGACTTCAGCACCTGTTTATGTCATATAATTTCCTTGTTGGAGGGATTCCAACTAGTCTGTTCAACTGTTCTAGATTGTTGGACATTTCTTTATATTCAAATCATCTTGGACAAGGTCTTCCTTCAGAACTAGGATCATTGACGAAGCTTGTTAATTTAGACCTTGGTAAAAACAACCTGAAAGGAAAACTCCCTGTATCTCTAGGAAACCTGACATCCCTCAGAGAACTTTCCTTTCTAGAAAATAACCTGGAAGGAGAAATTCCCGATGTCATAGCTAGATTGACTCAAATGGTGGTTTTTGCATTAGATACAAACCATTTCTCTGGTGTTTTTCCTCCTGCTATTTACAATTTGTCCTCACTTCAGTATTTGAGCATGTTTGGTAACGGTTTCACTGGGAACCTGAGGCCTGATTTTGGTAATTTGTTACCAAACCTTCGAGGATTGTATATCGGAAATAATTCTCTCACAGGAGCCATTCCATCATCACTTACAAATATTTCAACTCTTCAAGTTTTGGGCATGGAGCTTAACAGTCTGACAGGAAGTATTCCTCGGAGCTTTGGAAAACTACAAGCTCTGCAAGTACTATCTCTTAATCACAATTCTTTGGGAAATTTTTCAGCTGGAGATCTTGAATTTCTTGTTGCTTTGACTAACTCCACCCAACTGCAAATAGTAGATGTGGCATTCAATAGGCTTGGGGGTGACTTGCCTGCCTCCATTGTCAATTTGTCAATGAACTTCAACATCTTACTTCTTCGAAATAATTTCATATCTGGAAGCATTCCTCATGACATTGGGAATCTCATAGGCCTACAAGCATTTTGGTTGTCCCAAAATCTTTTGAAAGGACCAATCCCAGCCTCTATTGGGAAACTTTCGGGAATGGTGGGATTTGGTGTCCATACAAATAGAATGTCAGGAGAGATACCATATTCTTTAGGCAACATCACACGGTTAGAAACACTCCAGTTGTTCAACAATAATTTTGAAGGAATTATTCCTCCAAGTCTTGGTAAATGTAGCTATTTGCTAGATTTATCTATCGAGAATAATAAGTTCAATGGTATTACTCCTACGGAGATTTTGCAAATCTCAACCCTTGTTTCTGTAAACATGTCAAATAATTTATTGACAGGCTCTCTACCAGGAGATGTTGGACGACTTGAAAATCTTGGTACGTTATCTGTTGCTCATAATAAGCTATTAGGGAAACTCCCAGAGACTTTGGGAAAGTGTCTCTCATTGGAAGAACTCCATCTGCAAGGAAATTCATTTGATGGAGTCATTCCAGATATAAGTGGGTTGGTGGGTATTAAGAAGGTTGATTTCTCAGATAACAATCTCTCTGGAAGAATCCCTGAATATCTCACAAAATTTAGCTTGTTGGAGTATCTCAATCTATCCTTTAACAACTTCGAAGGAAATGTGCCAACAGAAGGAAAGTTCAAAAATGCTACTATTGTCTCTGTATTTGGAAACCAAAACCTTTGTGGAGGCGTCTTGGAACTGCAACTACAGCCATGTTTTACGCAACTAACAAGAAATTCAAGAAAGAAACTTGTGATTGGGGTAAGCGTAGGCATATCTTTGCTTTTGCTTTTGTTCATGGCATCAGTTTCTCTATGTTGGTTAAAAATCAGAAAGAAGAAAAATATTAATGAAGCAACTCCTTCCACCTTGGGATATTTTCATGAAATGTTAAGTTATGGAGATATTCGAAATGCAACAGATGGCTTCTCTTCGAGTAATTTGATCGGGTCAGGCGGCTTTGGAACTGTGTTTAAAGCATCACTTGATGCTGAGAACATGGTTGTTGCTGTTAAAGTTCTAAACATGCAGAGACGTGGAGCAATGAAGAGTTTTATTGCAGAATGTGAATCTTTGAAAGACATTAGACATCGTAATCTTGTGAAATTGTTAACAGCTTGTTCGAGTATTGATTTCCAAAGAAATGAGTTCAGAGCTCTAATCTATGAGTACATGCCAAATGGAAGCTTAGATATGTGGCTGCACCCAAAGGAAATGGAAAAGATTTCTAAGCCCTCAAGAACATTGACACTTCTGGAAAGGCTTAACATAGCGATAGACGTGGCTTCTGTTTTGGAGTATCTTCACGTTAGTTGCCATGAAGCTATTGCTCATTGTGATCTTAAACCAAGCAATGTTCTTCTAGACGATGATCTAACCGCCCATGTCAGCGACTTTGGTCTTGCTCGGATCCTTCTCAAATTCGACCAGGATGCTTTCATTAACCAACTTAGCTCGGCTGGAGTAAGAGGAAGCATCGGCTATGCGGCACCAGGTAAATCTATCACACATATAATGTTTGAATGAAGAAAGCTAATACTATTTTTGTTCTCAAAAGTAAGATTTTCTATATATTTTTCTTATTCAATAAAGATAATTTTTTTATATCTTTAAGGCAATAATTATTCGAAGGTTTATAATAAAAATAAATATTCATTTTAACTGTAAACGTGTATTATAACCTTAATATGCATTTTAAAAATTCTTCATTTGGGAATAGAGTATATTTCTTGCTACAAACTTGTTTGATATGACTTATGGTGCAGAATATGGAATGGGAGGAGAAATATCAGTACATGGTGATGCATATAGTTTTGGGATTCTCATGCTTGAAATGTTCAGTGGAAAAAGACCAACCGATGGGATGTTCGGAGGAGACTTTACCCTCCGTAGCTGCATCAAGTCTGCATTGCCAGAGAAAGTATTGGATGTGGCAGACGAATTGGTTCTTCATAACGGCCTTAGAATTGGCTTCCCTGTAGCTGAGTGCTTGACGAAGGTTTTAAAAGTGGGACTTGGGTGTTCTGAAGAGTCTCCAGCAAACCGCTTGGGAATGAGTGAGGTTGTAAAAGAATTAATCTCAATCAAGGAGAGGTTCTTTAAAGCCAGAAGAGGAGCTAAACATTGAAGTGTCTGTCTCGTATGCTTGCTCCTCTACAAAACTTGAAGACTTGTTGATGTATAATATTTCTTTTTAATGTGCTTTGAATGTTTTCTTTTGTTTTTGAAGGAAATGCTTTGCGTGTTTTCAACAGAATGCTATGTTATTAGCAGACAAAAGATGACGTTATGTTAGCAATTTGATATTTGTAATTTGGAAAACATTGCTTTTGAAATTTGATATCTAATACTACATGTTTACTAGTTTCTTCAAGTCTCATAGCTTTAGCGTTGCCACCACTCACTCAAGCGTTCATCACTTCGTTGGGAGAAGAGGTTCTTCTTTGTCCTTTTTAGCTACCTAATTGTTTTCACTTGCGTAACCCACAAGTTACTGACGTTTGTTGAGAGAATATGTAAGTGGGAGCAAGACATCAATGCTGCCACTAATTCACTGTTATTGATTTTATTAGTAACTGAAATGAATCCGCCAAAGCATATGTTCTGAGCGATTGAGCAAGAGAATAGGTCACATGTCCGTGGTGTGATGGCTGAACCTATGAGACGCATGGTTCAAGTACTCCAAGCAGAATTACAAAAAGCTTTCCATAGAAGTCACTTACTGTGGTTACAAGTCCAGAAACTGTGGATTTACATAGTGCAAAGTTTTGCTCTTCTTCAGTGTGTGTGACATTCAGACTACATTCTTTTCTACTGGGCACCACTGGAGAATTAGAGACCACAACCATTTTTCTGTGGAAGGTGGAACTATTGGAGTATCACTTGAAGAGCTCAGATATTGAGCTATCTGATAACATGATGGCACAGACTCGTTATTATTTGGCATCATTGGAGAAGCAGAGACTGCAAACATTGTGCTTTTGGAATGGTTGCAACATTGGAGTTTCATCTAGCAAGCTTAGAGTGTAGTGGTTCAGCGGTTTTCTTCATCGTTGATCATGACACATGAGCTGCCACCACGAACGCCAAGTCTCCAGCTTGAGGAAAATCTGCATCTGAAAGGGGCGGGTATTGATAGGTTGCATATATCGAAGCACAAGGAGAAAACAGAGTAAGTCAACGCTTTTGTTGACTAAGGCAGACGTGGCATGGGAAACAATGACGCTATCTCAATTAGAGGCTTTGGCATTGAAGCTTTTCTCTTCTTTTAAATACTATATATCGTCATCGTTTGTATATGGTGAAAACTGGATTGTCGCTATGAGATCGAAGCTAAACTAGCATCATCTATTATCCTTTTCGTTTATAAAAGGTTTCGTTGTTTTGGATCTTTCTATTTCATAAATCAAAGTGGGATCTTGTTCATAAAAAATCAGGGCATCCGACTGAGCTCTGGAGATTTCCAGACAAAGACACTAGTGTCTGACAGATGGTATCTTCTTATCGCAATTAGATGATCGCAGCATTCATCTCCTTTTCAGCGCCAGCCAATCGTTGGGAGAAGAGGTTCTTATCTTTTTAGTTTTCTAATTGTTTCCACTTGCGTAACCCCCAAGTTACTGATTTTTTCCAGGTCACTGATGGAGGAGAAGCTTTAATATTCTGGTCTCATCAGCTAAAGGTCTTTGATATTGATTGGTGCAAGGCGCCGGAAACAGGGTTGCTGCTGGCTCCAGATTGTGTACTCCACCTTGACATTTCACCTGAAATAGCTGCTGAGAGATATGAGCGAGTGGACTTTCAGAGGAAAGTTACAGACTTTTGTCAAGCTTTAGGTAGGTGATCCGTCATGGAAGGTGAATGGATGAACTCTCTTGTTCTCCTTTTAGTTACTCCATACGGTTCATCTAAATAAACTAAACCTTGTAAGTGTTTTTGGTGGTGATGCAGATAATTAATGCAGGTGAAAACCATGGAGCAAGTAGAGAAGAAGGTCCAAGAAATGGTGTTGGATAAAGTTAAAAGAGTGTTACTCAAGGAAAGCCTCTTTCTCTCCTCTGCCTGTTCATCGTGATTCCATTGAGAAGGTTCTGTTTGATCATACAATTTCATAAAAATTGAATCTTTTAAGTTTGGTTATGGTGCCCATGTAAAGAGAGAACCTACCAGTTAATGCCCACGAGATAGAAGGCCAATTTACTAGTTCAACAGTTGAGTCTACTCTTTAACATAATTAACGTTATGACTGGATACTAACTTAGAGAACGTATTGAATTATGGTTTGATCTCCAAGCTATCTAATTGAAAAAAATATATCTTGTTTACTACACTTTACTCTTAAAGAAACAATACTGCTGATCCCAACTGGCTGAAAGAATCATACGGCAAAAGACGGCAAGGAGGAGGAGCACCTGCGAATGGCTTAGAGAAAGCGAGCAACACCTTGTCTGGGTTTGGGCAGAGGTTGACGAAGCAGAAAAACATAAACCCTCGGATCATTAAGTTCGATTTCCTTTACGTTTTGTGCATTTTCTGCTACAGAACACACGATATATATAGATTCTGTTAAACCTTCAATACCATTGTTGAAGCAAAGAAAAACAACGTTACAAAGAAGAGAGTAAGTGATGAAGAGACCTTCTTGGAGTAAATCTGCATGTCTGTTATGTATGAGGCCCTGAGGCCACCGATTGTGTATCAATACCAAAGGAGAGGCCCAAGCCAGAAGAAGAAAGGAAGCCAGAAAAGATCTAGAGCGACACGTGAGAAGAAGGGGGAATGAATAAAGATCGAGTGTGAAGGTCGATCATATTGAGAGGAGAGAGAGTACTTCTTAGTAAAACTCTAAACGTTGTATTACTTGTTCTTGAAGGAATTACATTTGCAGTTCTTTACAAGTCTAAGTTTTACATACAAGTCGTAAGAATGTCCTCCGATATCTTCTTTACCAACCTTGAGAATCATTGCGTAGTAACATTAAACTATACATGATATTGCCCCAAAAACCTGCAAAATGTTCATTACATCACAAAATTTCTACTAATGATTGAGGTTCTTAAAAGCAATGCGAGCAAAATATGTAAAGAACATCCTCAATCTCTCTCTTCGAAATTATGTGTGTATCAAAGGGAATAATTTTGAAGAAGATTAAACCTCAAAAAAAAAGCACACACACCAAGAAACTCATAGCTGGAACAAGATTTCAGACTTACAGAACGATCCAAAAGCCTCCAACAAGTGGAACAGAGCCTCATAACAATCCACGGATGAAGGCCACCACATGTCGTATCCAATGCAAGTGATTCTCTTCAGATTATTCATAGGTACATTCATCTTAGCTTAATACTAATTCAATAAAAACAAAATTTATTAAATAGTCCCGCCGTGTGGGGGCGGGTAAATATAACGACTACCCCCACCACTTCTCTTATTAGCTTCAGATATTTCAGAATCGTTTGTCTTTTTAGTCTTGACCTTATCTCATTTTCGAAAAGTCTTCTTTATTTGAATGGATCAATGTGGAAGATAACTGCCCAATAAACGTTTGGAAGATATTCATCATACATTTTTCTCAACTCTTCGTACTCATTTCCTGCATTCGGGAATAGCCATGAAACTCTTTCTTTTCCTTTCTTTCATTGCTCTCATGTCACTTGAAGGATTTGGGAACAGCCATGAAATTGATAAGCAAGCATTATTCAAGTTCAAGTCTCAAGTCTCTGAGGAGAAAAGAGTTTTGCTGTTTTCATGGAACAACTCATCTCCTCTCTGCAGATGGACGGGGGTTACATGTGGCCGCAAACACAAGAGAGTTACTGGTTTGGACCTCGGAGGATTCAAACTGGGTGGAGTGATATCGCCATCTATTGGTAATCTTTCGTTTCTCAGATCACTTGATTTAAATTTTAACTCTTTTGGTGGAACCATCCCTCGAGAACTGGGAAACTTGTTTAGACTTCAGCACTTGAATATGAGCTTCAATTTTCTGGGAGGAGGGATTCCAGCCGGTCTGTTCAACTGTTCTGAATTGTTGGTCTTTGATTTATTTTCAAATCATCTTGGTCAAGGTCTTCCTTCAGAACTAGGATCATTGAGTAAGCTTGTTGTTTTAGACCTTGGTAAAAACAACCTGAAAGGAAAACTCCCTGTATCTCTAGGAAACTTGACATCCCTCAGAGGACTTTCCTTTGCAGAAAATAATCTGGAAGGAGAAATTCCAGATGCTCTAGCTAGATTGAATCAAATGGTGGAATTTTCGTTAGCAATAAACCATTTCTCTGGTGTTTTTCCTCCTGTAATTTACCATTTTTCTTCACTTCAGTATTTGAACATGTTTGGTAACAATTTCTCTGGGAACCTGAGGCCTGATTTTGGTAATTTGCTGCCAAACCTTCGAGAATTGCATGTAGGAAGTAATTCTCTCACAGGAACCATTCCATCAACGCTTTCAAATATTTCAACTCTTCAATATTTGGCCATGGAGCTTAACAGCATGACAGGAAGTATTCCTGTGAGCTTTGCAAAACTACGATATTTGCAAACACTAGGCCTTAATGGAAATTCTTTGGGAAGTTTTTCAGCTGGAGATATTGAATTTCTTGTTGCTTTGACTAACTGCACCAAACTGCAAAGCTTAGATGTGTCATTCAATAGGCTTGGGGGTGACTTGCCTGCCTCCATTGCCAATCTTTCAATAAACCTCAGAGAGTTATTTTTAGGAATAAATTCCATATCTGGAAGCATTCCTCATGACATTGGGAATCTCAAAGGCCTACAATCATTTTGGTTGCCCAGAAATCTATTGAAAGGACCAATTCCAGCATCTTTTGGGAAACTTCCTGAATTGGTGGAATTAAGTGTGTATACAAATAGAATGTCAGGCGAGATACCATATTCTTTAGGCAACATCACACGGTTAGAAATACTCACTTTGTTTGACAATAGTTTTGAAGGAATCATTCCTCCAAGTATTGGTAGATGTAGCTATTTGCTACGTTTACATATCCATAACAATAAGTTGAATGGTAATATTCCTCAGGAGGTTATGCAAATTTCAACTCTTGTTTCTATAAACATGTCAAATAATTCATTGACAGGCTCTCTACCAGAAGATGTTGGACGACTTGGAAATCTTGTTATATTAAATGTTGCTCATAATAAGCTATCGGGAAAACTCCCAAAGACTTTAGGAAAGTGTCTCTCAATGGAAAAACTTGGTCTGCAAGGAAATTCTTTTGAAGGAATCATTCCAGATATAAATGGGTTGGTGGGTATTAAGTATGTTGATTTCTCAAGCAACAATCTCTCTGGAAGAATCCCTGAATATCTTGCAAACTTTAGCTATTTGGAGTATCTCAATCTATCATTCAACAACTTCGAGGGAAATGTGCCAACAGAAGGAAAATTCAAAAATGCCACAATTGTCTCAGTTTCGGGAAACAAAAATCTTTGTGGAGGCGTCTTGGAACTGCGACTAAGGCCATGTTCTTTGCAGCCAGCAAGAAGTTCAAGAAAGAAACTTGTGATTGGGGTAAGCATAGGCATATCTTTGCTGTTGCTTTTGTTCATAGCTTCAATTTCCGTTTGTTGGTTAAAAAGCAGAAAGAAGAAAAATAACAATGAAGCAACTCCTTCCACCATGGGGGTTTTCCATGAAATGATAAGTTATGGAGATCTTCGAAATGCGACAGATGGCTTATCTTCGAGTAATTTGATCGGGTCAGGCAGCTTTGGTACCGTGTTTAAAGCCTTTCTCCCTGCTGAGAACAAGGTTGTTGCAGTGAAAGTTCTAAACATGCAGAGACGTGGAGCAATGAAGAGCTTTATGGCAGAATGTGAATCCTTGAAAGATATTAGACATCGTAATCTCGTGAAACTGTTGACAGCTTGTTCGAGTATTGATTTCCAAGGAAATGAATTCAGAGCTCTAATCTATGAGTACATGCCGAATGGAAGCTTGGATATGTGGCTACACCCAACGGAAATGGAAGAGATTTCTAGGCCCTCAAGAACGTTGACACTTTTGGAAAGGCTTAACATAGCAATAGACGTGGCTTCTGTTTTGGAGTATCTTCGTCTTGGTTGCCATGAAGCTATTGCTCATTGCGATCTCAAACCAAGCAACGTTCTTCTAGACGATGATCTAACTGCCCATGTTAGTGACTTTGGTCTTGCTCGGATCCTTCTCAAATTCGACCAGGAAACCTTCATCAACCAACTTAGCTCGGCTGGAGTCAGAGGAAGCATCGGCTATGCAGCACCAGGTAAACTTATCACACATATAATGTTTGAATGAAGAAAGCCAATATTTTCGTTCCATAAAATTTTCTATATATTTTTTTTCCACAAAGATAAATTATATATATATTTAAGGTACTTTCATAGTTATTGGAAAGTGTATAGTAAAAGTAAATAACAGATTTCTTTATATTCTTAATATACGTAAATACTCTAGAAAATTTATTTTTATATGGGAATGGACAGAGCGTATATTTCTTGCTCCAATCTTGTTTGATATGACTTATAGCGCAGAATATGCAATGGGAGGAGAAATAACAGTACATGGTGATGCATATAGCTTTGGGATTCTCATTTTTGAAATGTTCAGTGGAAAGCGACCAACCAATGAGATGTTTGGAGGAGACTTTACCCTCCGTAGCAGCATCAGGTCTGCATTGCCAGAGCAAGTTTTGGATGTGGCAGACGATTTGATTCTTCACAACGGTCTTAGAATTGGGTTCCCTGTTGCTGAGTGCTTGACAAAGGTTTTAGAAGTGGGACTTGGGTGTTCTGAAGAGTCTCCAGCAAACCGTTTGGGAATGAGTGAGGTTGTAAAAGACTTAATCTCAATCAAGGAGAGGTTCTTCAAAACCAGAAGAGGAGCTGGACGTTGAAGTGTCGTCTTGTATGCTTGCTCCTCTATAAACTTGAAGGCTTGTTGATGTATAATATTTCTTCATAATATGCTTTGAATGTTGTGAACATAATGCTACGTTATTAGGAGACAAAAGATGAATGTTGTGTTAGCAATTTGGAATTTCTATAGGTAAAACGTTGCTTTTGCAATTTGATATCTGATACATGTTTATTAGTCACTAAAGCGTTCATCACTTCGGATTATGGATTACTCGTAACCTTTCTTCAGAAACTAGTGCGAAGCCAAGAGGTGCATTGATAGTTGTAGAAAGACTTGATCGCAGCGGGAAATCAACTCAGTGCGCAAAGCTTCTCTTTTTTAAAGGTTCAGGGCATCAAACAGAGCTCTGGAGGTTTCCTTTTTTATTAGTTTACTAAGTGTATTCCCTTTCTTGACCCACAAGTTACTAACGTTTTGATGTAAGAGAAGCTCAAAACAAGAACGACGCATATATAAATCAAACTTACGTTGCGTGCACGCGCCGAGTCGTAACGTGTGGTCACCGTTTCTCGCACCTTCTTCTTCTTCTCCGGCGAGTGAAGAGGATTAGATACTCTGTTTTATTAGATAGAGAGAGATCGAGCTCAAGCGAGAGAGAAGAAGATGAAAATATCTTTTATTATTAACAACATCATTAACGATGTGGGACATCTAATATGTTTCCATTGGCTCTTCTTCGATCGTTGAGCTTTCCAGGTTGATCAATCGAGCAGGAGTTCCTTTCTCTGTTCGGATCTCCACCAGAAGGTCCAGAACCCGAGGCCATGGAGTTGGTTTATCCGCGCCTGCCTCCCCGCGTCAGGAAGCAAAGAAAAAAAACCTTCAGTACAACTATTGAAGCAAAGAAAAAAAAAAGTTACCAAAAAGAGAGCAAGCGATGAGAGTCATTGCTTAGTAGCCATAAACTATCACTGAGGATATCGCCCAAAAACCTGCCAAAAAGTTGATTACATCACAAAATTTCTACTAATGATTGAGGTTTTAAAAAAGCAATGTGAGCAAAAAACTGTAAGGAACATCCTCAATCTCTCTGTTCTCATACGCTCTAATCGAAATTATCAAAGGGAATAGTTTGAAGAAGATTAAACCTCAAAAAAAAACACCAAGAAACTCATAGGTGGAACAGGATTAGGATTTTAGACTTGCACAACGATCAAAATGCCTCAATAAAATGCAATTCAAAGTTGCTATAAAGTTCGTGTTAGGACTGAACTTTATCAGTTACATCAATTTCTCTGTAATGAAACAAAGAGACGATACTCCATACGAAACAATCCAAGTTTTTAGATTTTGTTCTCAACGATCTGACGTCCCAAAAGTAAATACAGACTAAAAATTCACTGATTAGACTAAACAGTTACTGTTTTATATTAAGGTACTCTATTGTGATTAGAAAATTCAAATCATAAGTTCCTGGAACAAGAACCAGTGGTTCAACTCTGTTTTCGTGCATGATTTAGGCCATGAATGCAATACTGAATGTGGTTTCAGGTTAAAATGCCCAGGCCTAGCTAAGAGATTATTCAATGACTTTCTCGTGTTTGTTGCATATGTTTCTCACCTTTTCGGTGTTTTTTGATAATAATCTTCAATGAAACTGAGATTTTAAAATGTTTTGATCTTTTGTTTGTGGGATGAAGGTTCTAAATCCGCGCTAAGACAAAATTGAACCTCATGATAAAAGGAGGACAAAAGTTTTTGCGAGTATTCTTTCTTTGTTATGTTCTGAATGAAAAAAAGAGTAATTTACATCCAAAGATAGTTTACAGTTTCTTTTTACACTGTGAGACAGTTTCCACTACTGAGGTAGTTTATGGGTGAAAATATTCAACTTGACCTCTTAAAAGCGTAACTGGTGATTTGTATTTTAGTTAGATGGATTTTAATTGGTTTCGTTTTTGAAATTCAAAAATTAGTGGTGGGCCCGATGTGAGACTTAACCCTTTATTCTTTTCATTAACTAAAAGCAAGTTGAAATTTTTTCTTTTTATTGGTTTCGTAACTGGCACCGAGACAAAATAATTATGAAACTTAGAAAGAGAGGAAGAAGAAGCGAGACGACGGCGAATTCCGGCGAAAGAGAATCTCAGAAAGTTTTTCGAAGAAAGATGTCGAGGATACGCAACCGGCATGGAAAAGAGAAGGACGAGGTGAGTGTCCTAACATTTGTGTGCTTGCTGTAGATCTTAAGGCAGTATGTATTTGATGTTTCTGGGTTTTTGTAGGAGCAAAGACGACGGAGGTTTAGGATCTATTGGTGGTGAGAGACGCACAACGGAACACCGCAGATGTCTACAGTAAGTGTTTTGAATTCTTTTATTTTATTTGTGTTTTTGTAGAGAAGAAAAAAAACAAATCTCTGTTTACTTTCAGAGCCGCCAATGGTGGCGGAATTTCAACCGAGCCGGTGAAGGATGCAGTGGCATCACGACATAGACGATTGGGGAACCAACGGGTAAACATTTTGGTGGAGAAGATCTATTACGATCTGGATATAATTTGTCCAAATTCGAAAATTAAATTTTTTTTTTTATTTTTTTTTTATTTTGGGTTCTACTCGGTTAATATATATAATATTTGTAAGTTCCGGAGGTAAAAAAAAATAATAATGAAGATTGCATGATAAAAATCAATAGTGGCTTTGAGATATATTTGCAGGAAACGCAGAAAACCCTGATACGAAGAAGATGAAATTATACAAAATTGCCACTAATTAAAAAAAAATTAAAGAAAAATTTAGATGACGTGGATGTGTACATATTGTTAGTGTACACGATTACATTGGATAACCACATGGATGTGTACATAATTTAGATGACGTGGATGTGTACATAAATTGTGTATGTACATTTGTTAGTGTACACGAGTACATTGGGTGACCACGTGGATGTGTAGATTATCAAAGCTAAAAATCATTAGATATGCATAACACACAAAATCATGTGTACACTATTGTCATATACACCATCTTCAGTCTGACTTCATGTTTTATTATCCACATGTACAATGATTCATATGTACACATAGTAACTTGTACAATAATACACATGAACGCCATAAAAATTTATTTGCAAATTATAAACAGTTGGAGCATAAACAAAATAAAACAAAACGGCACATACCAATGTTGCAAAATCAGAACATTCACTAGGTCCGGGTTGCACAATTAAGTTTTGGGAAATATTTGTTTGGTATTTTGAATATTTAAGAGTCAATATTTAATTAGGTGACAATGTACTAAGCATTGTGGAACAAAATGTACACAAAATAACATGTCCAATTTGACTTAAAACTTCTAATTTGTTCAAGTTTCTACATGTGTACACATCACAAAGTGTACACACATGTCGTGTTGTTTGTTATTCTTGCTCAAAAACAAAAATATTGGTCTTACGTGTGGGTGTCTATGCATCAGTGTACACATGGACACTATTATAGAAGTGAATCATTGTACATGATAGTAAATTTTGTGTCTCCACGTGAACATAATATGGTTGTACACATTTTGAAACTTGCAAATTTATCCAATTTAATTTGGTTGATGCGGAGACGAGAAGATTATAGACTAGTAAAAGTATAAATCTCATTAAAAATTTCCACATATACAATGTTGTAATGATATATATGTGTACATCGTTTTACATATCCACATGTACAAAAGGGTGTGTGCGAACTAGCTGTACATTGGTTTACATATCCACATGTACAAAAGGACGTTCAGCTTTTCTTCCTTACATATTATACACCGTCATGAATTCTTCATATTAAAGTAGCTCAATAATGAACATATCTACATGTTTGTTTACCAATACTGACATGTACATTTTACCATGGTGCAAAATTCAATTAGACATTTACGAATTTATAAAGAAAGAAACTTGGTTTTGGATGGTTGTTTTCTGTAGCGTGTTGTACACTTGAGATGTTTTATGTACAGCATGTTCGTGTACACCAAAGATGTTGTACACCACCATCGGAGATGCACCTTCACATATCTCTAAAGATAGATCGTGTAATAGAGAAAATGATTTCGTAAAAAAAATTTGAAAAAAAAAATTTAAGAAGCAGATTTCAGTTTTCTAAGAAATTGAGTATTTAGGAGGAAGAAGGCGAAAGGGAACGGAAGAGGGATCCACTTTATTTTTCATGTATTTTAACCATTAAATATATAAATGAAATTGACTTTTTCCAATACTATAGATCTGGACCGTCGATGTTATAAACCATAAAAGAGATCCAATGATTATGAAATGAGACAGATATAAGTCTTGTCATAAAAATCAAAAATAATCTGGGCCATTGAGAAGGGAGTGAGATGTGTGGTTGTGATGTTTTCTCGCTAATATTACATTTAGTTAGTAACTATGATAGTCAGATGTTAGCGAGTTAGTTTAGAAAAGGAAGAAGCTGTTAGGATAAAGTGTGTTAGTACAGGAAACTACCCTAGAGTATTATAAATAACTTAAAATTGTCCTAAGGTGTAATTATTTTTGAAAAAAATGTGGTAGACGTCGAAGAAGTAAGCAAAAGAGAAAGTTACGGCCGTTATTTTGATGGCCTTAAGAGTAAATGGCGAAGCTTTATTTTCTGATAGAACCTAAGAATTAAATCTCTGATATGGGAGGCTGTGTACATAATCTTATTTTGAATCAGACGCCAAGGATTTCCATATACTCACTCTTGCGGAACTTGGTTTGAGTCACCTCTTGAGCTATCATCATAATCTGCGTCACCTCTTGAGCTATCATCATAATCTGATTTCAAATATGTGTTTCTTAGTGTTCGAAATGTGTTTAGGTCTTTCAGACTTTCTCATAAAAAATTTTGAAGAAGATTTCCTATATGTTATGTGCACATTGGGAATGAAATCATAAAGGTTTGGTATTTAAATCAAGTAAAGACAATAATAAAACAAGTGTTTCTTTTGGTGTTGACACATTAGACTTGTAAAGGCAGGAGAGATAGAAATGTCAATAACTGAAAAACATAATCCAATCAAAATATAAAGTGGAGAATTTTAGAGCGAGAGATCAGTTCATCGTTCAAGAACGATGCCTAAGAAAATGTTGCGAAGTCGAGGAAGATCTGTTGGAGATGCAGACGATGTTGTAGAAGATGAGATCTTGAAAGATAAGACGGAGGAGTTGCTCAAGGACAAGAACGATATTCTGAGGAAGACGGAGGAGGAGCTCAGGACGGAGTTAAAGAAGAATCAGAAGATGAAGGAGTTCAAACCTAACATGGTACGGTCTCTAGATCTAGGACTTGGTTAGATCTCAGTTCTGTCGATACGATTGATCATTCGAGATCTGATAGAACGTTTCTTTGGGTTTGAGATTAGCATCAAGCACACTTTCATGGTTGGTTCTTCTTGTGTGTATGATATATATGGTTGCTGTTGACGATGTTCTGATCATTGATATGTAGTACTCATTTGGTTTCCAGGTCATTGCTAAGGAGACACGCGAAAGAGAGAGAGAGAGGCCATGTTCTCAAACGGTTACGACGGGGAATCAATAATGTTCTACGACAGTTGGTACCAGTGAGTTGTTCGATTTGAAGGAGATTCGGGGTGATGACGACAACATATGGATGAGTTCTTCTTTCTTTCCTTTTTAGCAGAGGATTTCTTCTCGAGAGGGTAATTATATTTTGATATTTCACGTGTTATGTTAATTTCAAGCACTGTGACTTTCTGTAAATGAAGTAATTAGCCTTTTCACCATTTGGGGTTGTGAAACTTTAGGTGTTGGGAGAGGAGAGCTGCTTTTTGTGAACAAGAACGTTGTGGAGGTAAAATCTCAAGTACTTTAAGTCGTTCTCTGGGTCTACTATTTAAAAAATGTTGAACTTAACAAAGGTCTGTTTTTATAGGTCGCAAAGATGACAAGAGAAGAGTGGAAAAAGTTGTCAGATAAACAAAAGGCACCATACGAAAAGGGTCTGTTCTTTTCGTATTTATACTTGCATTCACAGCTATATAAAAGCATGATAGTGAAGGAACTGAGGTGTGATATTAAACAGGTGGCAAAGAAGAACAAGGAGACATACCTGGAAGCAGTGGATGAATACAAAAGGACGAAGGAAGAAGAGACCATGAGTCAAAACAAAGAAGAAGAGGAGCTCACGAAACTCCTCATAAACAAGAAGCTCTCCAACTTCTTAAGAAGAAGGTGTAAACCAACAATCTGATCAAGGTCACTCATTGAATCAAACTCCCCTTTTAACTCACTAAAATTCATTACATAACAGGATCATCTTGCTGAAGAAGAAAGTGACCAAGAAGAAGAAGAACGAAAATGTTGACACTAACAAACCCAAGCTAACGTGTGACTCAAGTATATCATAAGCTTTCAATTTATAGAAGTTTCTAAACTGTTACAGAAAATGTTTCCACAGCAAAGATGCAAAGAAAGCTTTGACAGAAGAACATCCTCCGACGAGCAACTCGACAATCACTCCTCTAATCTCAGTGAAATTGAAGGTATGTACAATTTTAAATGAATCATCTGCTTTTAATAACTGCTACTGCTTGAACTCTTCTTGATTATGACAATGGGGGACTTAAAGCTGATCATGAAGGTGTTTACTTTTCTTCCTTTTGTAGGGACATAAGGTTAAGGCATCTGTCATTATATGCTTTACCTCTTCTGGAAGAGCAGGCAAGTTCATAACATCTTTTCCTTCAAATGTTTTTCCTGTTTTTGCTATTTGTAGTTGTCTAATGAATTATTTTTTTGTTGATCTCCCTGCAGGTTGATTGGAGGGACTTTGTAATATCAAAATTCTAGGGAGGATTCTTTGTTTGTACCATAGTCACATATATGTACTGTTTAAGTTTATTAACCCGTGTACTCTTATCAAACAAGTCTTTTAGGAGTTTTAGTTCGAACTTTTTTTCAGATTCTACCATATTATGTGAAAAATATGATGTTTTTCTGAAAAGGGCTAAAAATGTGATGTTGTTGCAGAGAGAAACAACAAGTGCCACGAACGAGTCAGTCCTCAAGCTTGCGTTTAGACCATGGGAAGCAAGCGGGAGTGATAAAGTTGCATGAGAGACAAGTGGTGTGTCAGAAAGTTGGTGATGCATGTGGTCAAGAATCATAGAGCTAGAGGATTGATAAAATGGGAGCTATAATCTTTTTCTTTCAATCCAGTGCCGAATGAGTATATTAATTTGTTCTCACAGATATATAATTTCATAAACAAGCTCAAATGTTGCTAAAATTACATTTTGCTTTGTTAAGATTATACGATCTCCCCACATATTTTCAAGCTCATACATGTCACAGATATGTAATTTCATGAAAAAGCTTATATATTGCTAAAACAACTTTAATATCATGCTTTAAACAAATATATATATATATATATATATATATATATATATATATTACAAAAATATGCCTTAGACAATAAAACAACAAATTTAGAAATATATAAAGATTCTTAAAACAAATTTACAAATTTACTAAAAGTTGAAATACAAAACAAACTCTATTGAAATCTACTAATTACAATTTTCACAAAAAAATTAATAACATTATATTTAAACAAATGACAATTATCAAACTAAACACATTTTAATAAAAAAATTAACATTAAAAATCCCTGCGGCATAGCGCGGATATTTACCTAGTTACTTTGTAATATAAATATACGAATAGAGATGATAAGAAAACAAAAATTTACTAGTTTTTTTATTAGGTTTCAAGTTTTAGCACCTCTGCAGAAAAATCTCTATAAAACATAAGAACTGATTCGGGAAAATGATTTACTCATTTGCCAATAACTTTATCCGTTACAATATTTGTTTGGATCATTTTACCATGTTTCCTTTTTCTAAAAGAGAGAAAGGAATTTGTTATCTTTATAGGACAAACTGTTATAAAATATTATTAATATATATATATGCTTTTCTTAAAAGTTTTAAGCAAATATTATTGATACACTATCAAGTATCAAGAATTATAGAAATTATATTATCCAAATTAGCTTAATACTAATTCAAAAACAAAATTTATATAATAGTCCCGCTGTGTGGGGCGGGTAAAGAGTTATATAATAGTCCCGTCGTGTGGGGCTGGTAATTCTAACGACTACTCATTACTTCTCTTGGGTATTTCTTGATCTTATTAGCTTCAGATATTTCAGAATCGCTTGTCTTTTTAGTCTTGACCTTATCTGATTTTCGAAAAGTCTTCTGTATTGAATGGGTCAATGTGAAAAATAATAGCCCCCAATAAACGTTTGGAATATATTCATTATACATTTTGCTCATCTCTTTGGAATCATTTCCTGCAAAATATGAGAAACATGAAACTCTTTCTTTTCCTTTCTTTCAGTGCTCTCATGTCACTTCAGGTATTGGGGAATAGCCATGAAACTGATAAGCAAGCATTACTCAAGTTAAAGTCTCAAGTTTCTGAGAAGAAACAAGTTCTGCTGTCTTCATGGAACAACTCGTCCCCTCTCTGTAAATGGATGGGGGTTACGTGTGGCCGTAAACACAAGAGAGTTACTCGTTTGGACCTCGGAGGATTCCAGTTGGGTGGAGTGATATCGCCATTTATTGGTAATCTTTCGTTTCTCATATCACTTGATTTCAATAATAACTCTTTTGGTGGAACCATCCCTCAAGAGCTAGGAAGCTTATTTAGGCTTCAGCACTTGAATATGGGCTCAAATTTTATGGGAGGAGGGATTCCAGCAAGTCTGTTCAACTGTTCTAGATTGTTGGACCTTTCTTTATATTCAAATAATCTTGGACAAGGTCTTCCTTCAGAACTAGGATCATTGAGGAAGCTTGTTAATTTAGACCTTGGTAAAAACAACCTGAAAGGAAAACTCCCTGTATCTCTAAGAAACTTGACATCCCTCAGAGAACTTTCCTTTGGTGAAAACAATCTCGAAGGAGATATTCCTGATGTCATAGCTAGATTGACTCAAATGGTGCTTTTTGAGTTAGCAATAAACCAATTTTCTGGTGTTTTTCCTCCTGCAATTTACAATTTTTCCTCACTAAAGTTTGTGGACATGTATGGTAGTGGTTTCTCTGGGAACCTGAGACCTGATTTTGGTAACTTGCTACCAAACCTTCGACTATTGTATATCGGGAATAATTCTCTCACAGGATCCATTCCATCAACACTTGCAAATATTTCAGCTCTTCAAGTTTTGGCCATGGAGCGTAATAGTCTGACAGGCAGTATTCCTCCGAGTTTTGCAAAAATACGATATTTGCAAAGACTACTCCTTAATGACAATTATTTGGGAAGTTTTTCAGCGGGAGATTTTGAATTTCTTGTTGGTTTGACTAACTGCACCCAACTGCAAAACGTAGATGTGTCATTCAATAGGCTTGGGGGTGACTTGCCTGCCTCCATTGCCAATCTGTCAATGAACCTCAACCAGTTATTACTTCAATACAATTCCATATCTGGAAGCACTCCTCAGGGCATTGGGAATCTCATAGGCCTACAAATATTAGCCTTTTCTGGAAATCTATTGAAAGGACCAATCCCAACCTCCTTTGGAAAACTTTCAGGATTGGTGGTATTTAGTGTGCATGCAAATAGAATGACAGGAGTGATACCATATTCTTTAGGCAACATCACTCGGTTGGAACATCTCTTTTTGTCCAACAATAATTTTGAAGGAACAATTCCTCCAAGTCTTGGTAAATGTAGTCATTTGATACGTTTATATATCAACAATAACAAGTTGAATGGTCTTATACCTCATGAGATTTTGCAGATTTCAACCCTTGTTTCCCTACGCATGTCAAATAATTCATTGACAGGCTCTCTACCAGAAGATATTGGACGACTTGGAAATATTGTTATGTTAAATGCTTCTCATAATAAGCTATCAGGAAAACTTCCAAAGACTTTGGGAAAGTGTCTCTCGATGGAAAAACTTGATCTTCAAGGAAATTCTTTTGATGGAATCATTCCAGATATAAGTGGATTAGTGGGTATTAAGGAGGTTGATTTCTCAAGCAACAATCTCTCTGGAAGAATCCCTGAATACCTCGCAAACTTTAGCTTATTGGAGTATCTCAATCTATCCTTCAACAACTTCGAGGGAAATGTGCCAACAGAAGGAAAATTCAGAAATGCCACTATTATCTCAGTTTCTGGAAACAAAAATCTTTGTGGAGGCGTCCTGGAACTGCGACTAAAGCCATGTTTTACGCAACCACCAAGAAATTCAAGAAAGAAACTTGTGATTGGGGTAAGCATAGGCATATCTTTGCTTTTGCTTTTGTTCATAGCTTCAGTTTCTCTTTGTTGGTTAAAAAGCAGAAAGAAGAAAAATAACAATGAAGCAACTCCTTCCACCTTGGGGTTTTTTCATGAAATGATAAGTTATCGAGATCTTCGAAGTGCGACAGATGGCTTCTCTTCGAGTAATTTGATCGGGTCAGGAAGCTTTGGTACCGTGTTTAAAGCCTTTCTCCCTGCCGAGAACAAGGTTGTTGCAGTGAAAGTTCTAAACATGCAGAGACGCGGAGCAATGAAGAGTTTTATGGCAGAATGTGAATCCCTGAAAGATATTAGACATCGTAATCTTTTGAAACTGTTGACAGCTTGTTCGAGTATTGATTTCCAAGGAAATGAATTCAGAGCTTTAATCTATGAGTACATGCCAAATGGAAGTTTGGATATGTGGCTGCACCCAAAGGAATTTGAAGAGATTTCCAGGCCCTCAAGAACGTTGACACTCTTGGAAAGGCTTAACATTGCAATAGATGTGGCTTCTGTTTTGGAGTATCTTCATCTTGGTTGCCATGAAACTATTGCTCATTGTGATCTTAAGCCAAGCAACGTTCTCCTAGATGATGATCTAACCGCCCATGTTAGCGACTTTGGTCTTGCTCAGATCCTCCTCAAATACGACCAGGATGCCTTTATTAACCAACTTAGCTCGGCTGGAGTTAGAGGAAGCATCGGCTATGCGGCACCAGGTAAACCTATCACACATATAATGTTTGATTGAAGAAAGCTAATACTTCTCGAAAGTAATATTTTTTTTATATTTTTTTCTAGTTCTATAAAGATAAAAAAATATCTATATCTTTAAAGTAGTTGCCCATATTTTTAAGAAACATTAACTGAAATATTTGAATTGATTAAATATTATGAGCATATAGTTATTAGAAAGTGTATAGTAAAAGTAAATACTAAAATTAATTGTAAACATCTATTATATTTTTAATATGCGTAAATACGGTAAAAAAGAAACAGAAAGAGTAAATTTCTGTTTAAATTTCTTACTCCAATCTCGTTGAAGAGTAAATTTCTTACTCCAATCTCGTTGAGTATGATTTATGGTGCAGAATATGCAATGGGAGGAGAAATATCAGTACATGGTGATGCATATAGCTTTGGGATTCTCATTTTTGAAATGTTCAGTGGAAAGCGACCAACCGACGAGATGTTTGGAGGAGACTTTACCCTCCGTAGCAGCATCAGGTCTGCATTGCCAGAGCAAGTTTTGGATGTGGCAGACGAATTGATTCTTCACAACGGTCTTAGAATTGGGTTCCCTGTTGCTGAGTGCTTGACAAAGGCTTTAGAAGTGGGACTTGGGTGTTCTGAAGAGTCTCCAGCAAACCGCTTGGGAATGAGTGAGGTTGTAAAAGAATTAATCTCAATCAAAGAGAGGTTCTTCGAAGCCAGAAGATGAGCTAGACGTTGAAGTGTTGTCTTGTATGCTCTTGCTCCTCTACAAACTTGAAGAAGACTTGCAGATGTATAATATATCTTCATAATTTGCTTTGAATGTTGTGAACATAATGCTATTTTATTAGTAGACAAAAGATGAATGTTGTGTTAGCAGTTTGATATTTGTAATTTTGGAATTTTTAACGGTAAACATTACTTTATCAATTTGATATGTAATACATGTTTACTAGTTTCTAGATGTTTCAAAACTTTAGCCTTGCCACCACAATCATTTAATTATCTCCACCCGCGGTAACTTAAGCAGTTAATAGCATATAGGTCATGAAGGGGTGCTAAAGAAATCGTGAGGAAATGTTACCATGAAGACTTTTTGATCGATAGCTATAACCATTCGATAGATGCTTCAGGATGAAAATGCAGAGCCATCTATGCTTTTTCTTGCTGGAAACCTGCAGAAGAGTTAATAAAAGACATCATTTGAAATTTTTTACTACTTCTGGTATTGTATAATCTGTTTGATCGAATGAATTGAATGCCTATTATTTCCTGCAGGTACATATAGTAATCAGGGGTTTAAATCATAAAGGAAAGAAAAGATTATTTCCTCATATATCTGAGCTACACAAGTGTTAAAACAACCAAGTAGAGTTCAAATTTTTTGGCTATAACTTATCAAACGGATACAGACAAACGAAAGGAGTAATCTACAACCACATATGAACCGATGTGCAAATAAGTTGCTGCAGTAAGCTAATTTGAACCATTGTTGGGTTGAGGTTTTGGTGGCTTAAAAACGCTCCAGGCCTCCTTCCTGCTCTTAGGTTTCTTGAAACCATCGCCTTTCTTGATGCTCGGTGATGGTTTTTTCACTGCTCCTTGGGGACTTGCGAGGATGGTTTTGTTCCTCAGACCGTTTCCTTTTCAAGTCACCACTTGTTTCCGGGCTTGGATTAATTTTCGGTTCACTGAAAGGGCATGCATAAAAATGTAAAGAAACAGAAATAAAACAAATGAAAGGTGACAGAATCCATCGCTATCAATAATGTCTTCATTTGTTGAGAACCAAAATGAATACAAAATGATGGGTACAGACCTAAAAGACGTTCTTCCTCTATTACTGCTAGAGCTTGTGGGAACAGAAGCATCTGTTTCTCGACCGATTATTATCGCCTCTTCATTCAGTTTCTAAAGAAAGACGAGTTTCATATTACACAAAAGCTCAACAGGATAAGAACATCAACCGTAAACTACCTCAGGCCTTAGCGTCCACAGAAACAAACCTCGATAGAGGGGTTGAAGGACTGAAACGACACGCGTCCTAACAAGGCTCCAGGTTGAGGATCCCAGTCTGTTATAACCACACTGCATCAATCATCATCAAATAACATATTTAGAAAACACAACCAAACACATGATATCTGATACTGACAAAGAAAAAACGAACTATAAAAGTTAATGTCATGATTCACGAACAAAGGGTAAACAACACATACACACACAACTACAGCAAACAAAACATTAACAAAAAAAAAAACAAACCAATTCTTTGCAACAACACTTCCGAGAGAAGAAAAACTCGCATTGGGCTCTTCATCAATCTTCTTCTTCATCTTCTCCTCTTTCGCAGCAGAAGATCTTTGCATAAACTAGAAACAAACAGCACCAACCAATATAAAGCTCATCATCAAACCAACTTGATTCTCAATCATACTAGTGTCTCTCTCTCTCTCTCTCACTCACAAACTGTAAGAGCTACACGATTATTTATAACGCAATTTCGTTACTGAAAGTTTGCAACTTTGATCCCAAATCAACTCTATAGCTTGTGATAAGCATGTGTGCATATCGATGGATAAAGCTACATGTAAAGATAAAACACAAACCTTTAGATTCCTCAAAGTACTACTAATCTCCCTCTTCGCCATTGTTGTAGCTTCTTCTCCAATAGAGATACCAACACAAGAGTTCCGGTTCAGGAGAGGAGAGGATGAACAAATCGAATCGAGTGTTATCGTTATATTAGGTTTAGTTTCCGATAAGAAGAAGAAGCTCCCTCCAAATTGACTACAGTTTAGGTTTAAATTAACTGGTAAAAGGTAACCGATTCAAACCGTACCATTTTGAAAAATAAAAATTGATTAGAATTGGTTTAGTTTTTGGGTATTTGAAACTAAACCGGATTCTAATCTGCGAAAAACAACAAGTCAACGAACAACAGCAACGTCCTTTCGCTCCAAGGATCAACGATGGAGAAAACGATGGATTATCTCGGAAACGTTGGGTCTCTGCGTAACGGCGAGTTTCCGGAGAAAGATTGTCTCTTTCCTCTCGTTTCTAAGCTGCTCGGTTACTTCCTCGTCGCTGTTTCAATGACCGTCAAGCTTCCTCAGGTTTGAATTCAACCAACCAAGAAGCTTCCTTTCTCAGCTTGACTAAGCTTATAGCGTCTGTATTTTTGTAGATAATGAAAATCTTGGAGAATAAGAGTGTAAGAGGCTTAAGCGTTGCAGCATTCGAGTTCGAAGTGCTTGGTTACACAATCTCACTCGCGTATTGTCTTGATAAGAAGCTTCCTTTCTCAGCTTATGGCGAACTTGCGTTTCTTTTGATCCAAGCTTTGATCTTGGTGGCTTGTAGCTATTACTTCTCTCGAACTCTCTCTGTTTCAACTTGGGTTAGAGCAGTTCTGTACTTTGCTTTAGCACCGATTTTGTTTACTGGTCGGGTTGATCCTTTAGTGTTCGAAGCTCTTTATGGTTCAAAGTATTTGATACTGCTGTCTTCGAAAGTTCCTCAAATTTTGAAGAATTTCAGAAACAAGAGCACCGGGCAGCTTAGTTTCTCGACTTGTTTGATGAACTTGGGTGGAGCCATGGCGAGAGTTTTCACCAGCGTTCAGGAGAATGCTCCGTTTAGTATGGTTATGGCTATTGTTCTTGCTGTCTCCATGCATGGTATCATCATGATTCAGATTCTTTTGTACATGTCAAAAGGAGAAGAAAAGCAAGTGAATGATAAAAAGATGTCATGAGAATCATGTAAACTAAAAGATGTTTACACTCATTTTTTTATATTATGGATTAAATAAAAACTCAACTTGTTTCATTACATTCCATGTTTCTCTCAAATAAAAGCTTTAGATTACACTTATTATTTTTCTCCTTAAAAGAGTGAGTAGTGATGATGAGAAATGTGTTACAATCAGCAGCTGAGAAAATGCGAGTGAAATGTTTTTTGTTTAAGCTATGGTTTCAATGGCAACCTTTTGCCTAGCTCTAATCTCCTCGGCTTTGTCGTCAACGGCATCCCACAGTTCAGGGAGAGCTTCACGTATGTTGTGAATATGCTCCAATGCAATATCAACTCCTTCAGCTTTGTGTGAGGTTCCAACCTAAATAATACAGTAACAAGAGGTCAGCGTTGAGATTGATAAGTTCTGTTTTAAGTCTCTGCTTCTTTTACTTACCAATACGGTGTGGAGACCCACACGTTTCCCGGTTTGAATGTTACGGATACTGTCATCAAAGAACAACTGAAAAAAAAACAACCAAAGAGTTTTGTATCTTATTAAGGTTTAGTGATTAGGTAATAAAAGAACAAGAAGAGGTGTAGATTTAATTGTGTTCTTACTGTCTTGTGAGGATTGATGTTGGTCATCTTGAAAACCTGTTCGAATGCTCCTTCAGATGGTTTGCATATAACCGGAGTCTTTGGGAGTTCGATGCTTGGGTCAGGATTTGCCATGTAACTGCTAATGTCGAACATCTCTCTGGTTCCAGTAGCGACCACGAAAGATTCAGTTTTGGTGATGGGGTTCAGAGTCTCGAAAGATATGATTCTTTCAAAGCAGTTCTCTAGGCCTAGCCTAGCAATGATCTTGGCTGCATGAGCCTTGTCTGCATTAGTGAAAACCTGTGTGCAAAAATGAAGATTGAGAGAGTATATAGGTGAATGGGAAACTAAAATGTAAGAGGTTAGTAAAAAAACACGTACAACTTTGCGTATAGGCAAGCTGAGAATAATGTTCCTCAAAACAGGGTCAGGCTTGAGTGTTGCGTATGGCAATCTCCCATGAACAAAACTGTGCAACAACAAAAAAGGAATCTCAAGTTCCATACGCCTTAATAAAAGAAGTGATAAGCAAAAATATAAAAGGGGGAGACTAAGTTGAGTACCGATGGAAATCATCATAGTCAAAGTCATAACCCACAGCCTGAAAGAATCAAAAACATTATAAACGAAGGGCTTGCAGTATACAGATAGATACACAACACAAGTAAAGTTACTGTAAAAGATACAAACCTTGAGACCAGCCATAGTTGTTCCATAGATTTTGTAAAGCGAAAGGCAAAGTTCTTGGACTTTATCTTCTTCAATGCCAAGTTTTTGAGTCATATACTCTACAATAGCAACAACAACAATAACAAAGACAGGTTCAGCTATAACATAAACAAACCAATCTTCAAGACAAGAAGAAGAACAAGAAAGAAATGAACATTATACCTTGAATGTTGTTTTTAACCAGCGTAGCAAGACCAGAACTGAAAGGGTAAAGAGTGTCATCTATGTCTGTATAATCAGAAAAAGGTTGAAACTTTAAACCACAATTTCTCAATCACAAATCAAATGTTTAACATTCAAAATAGTATTCATATTTATTCTCTTACCGAATAAAAGACAATCATACTTTGGTTCGGAAGTTTTCTGAAAGTTTTCCTCGTACGCCATTTTTAAATTGCAAATTGACAAACACCTGAAAACAAATTATTAACAAACCTTTAATCTCAAGTGGTTCAAAAAAAAAAAAAAACTTAAATCTCAATCTTATATCCCACAAAACTTGGAACAATGACAACAGATCGCACCAACATACATCTAAGTTTCTACCACTAAGTCATCACCGACAACGGATACATATATATAGATCAACTGAAAACATACACACTCACGAATCGAAAGCATCAACACAGTAAATGCTACAAAATGTAACCATCCAGATCGAAACAGTAACTATAACGAAAAGAAATTGAAACCTAACCAATGAAGAAGTGATTTTTTTACCTTTCTTTTTCTTTCTGATCCAATGAAACTTCGAGAGAGAATTAAAAGGATGGAGAAGATTTGAAGGAGAATATACTTTTTAATAAATAAATAATTATAAATAGAAGTCGAAATGTTTAGAGAGCCAAACGTTTCAATGGGTTTTCACGACACATCCATTGGTTGTCGTTCAATCTGGAGGGACAAAAGCTTTCTTTCACTCACGTCCACATCCCAGGATTTCTCCACGTGTCATTTTCTTTTTTTTTCATTTACTTTTCTAAGCGAGTAGTCGTACGGCACGCGTAGGTTTTAAGAGCCGACATCAAACACTTTTTCCAAAGTATAACGTGCGCCTTAATTTTATTCCTCCTTGAAACTCGGTTCCGGTTTACATTGGTGTACCACTCCGGTCTATACGTACCGGATACTATTATCACCAATGATGCTTTACACTGATTCTGAAAAAATGCACTTAGGTTAATGTTTGAATCAATATTCTTAAATCCGGACCGACCCGATGATTAGACATAGACTATAAACCAGTTACGTAGTCGGATTGGGCCTTAAAATAATTAAACTAGATAAAAATCATTAAAAATCCACGGTGGGATGAAAAAAACAATCTAGTTGATACTTCATATAATTTGTATTTGATATTTAGAAATATATGTTTTATATTTACTATAATTACTTTTAATTTATATACTTAAATTTATATATAAAATTGTAAACCAGGTATAATCATTCAAATTATATTGAACTGTGACTTAAATAATTATTCGGTTCAACTTAATGGTCACTTTTAAAACATTGGTTTGAATGTTTTCAGGTTTTGTTAATGAATTTGCATTTAATACAATAATTCTTTATGTTTTGTGTTAAAAACAAGTGTTTTGGTTTAAATCAATTTAACTAAACCCAATCCAATTTGAGTAAACTCAAACTGAAGATGGACTAATTCACTACATTACAAAAAAAAAAAAAAATTGTGTTTAAAAATAAAGAATTTAAATTTATGTTCCGGAGCCCGAAATTCGAACCAAACATGTAAAACCAACCATATACAGTATAATCTTGATAAATAATTAAATATAAAATAATAACTAAATATTATTTGATATCTCAAAACAGAAGAATCTGAATCAATTTATGTTTTGCGATATCTAGTAATATTGAACTAATATTTTGTATTTAAATTTTCGTTAAGATACCAAATCTGAACCTCTCCAATGAAGATATCCCAACATTTATTATATTAAAGAATCTCTAAGGACCCTATTTCTGGAACACTAAACTAAAACTCGATAGTAAGGAGATGATTTGATCTGATTTCGAGAAGGTTCGTTTTCAAAAAGTTTAACAATTTTGTAATTGGTTTGTTTATCACGTACGTGTTAGCTGCTTAATTATTATGCGTTTACGTGCAATTCCTCATAAAACATTCAATTATGAATAAGCACACGATCATTTGTTTCTGTCAATCAGATCACAACGATGGGCGTAAATGTTCCACGCGAATTGGAAGATGAAATCCTCTCAAGAGTTCCAGAAAAATCACTTGCAAGATTCAGATCTGTATGCAAGCAGAGGAACACGCAGCTTGTAGACGAGACCTTCATCGAGCAGCACTCGTCTCGTATGGACTACAACTATGACGATTATGGTGATCAACGTCGGATTATAATAAATAATGCTCGTAGTAGGTTATCTTCCTTGGACATGGTTGGTCCGTCTTCAGCAATCAACGACATAAGCCTCATAAACAGAAAATATCCCCACGAGATGCGCAACAGGATCAAAGTGTACAAGATTGTTCACTGCACTGGTCTACTATCAACCAGCTTTTGGTATGGAATCCGATGTTGAAAGAGACACGATGGGTCAAATGCGGCAGTGACTTCCATTGTTTTGATGATGCCTACGGTCTTGGATTCGTCCGCCAATCACCACCAACCCATCGCAGCTACAAAATCGTTAGGTTTCGATGTGCTCGTAACGACAGAGATCGACCTCCAAGGGTTGAATTCTACGAATTCGCTTATAATAGTTGGAAGGTTATAGCTGATATTACTTTTGATTGGCATCTTAAATTACCACTGTCGAACGTGGGTCTCTTGGGGGAAATCCATACTGGATTGGTCTTCGACAAAATGATGCTTTCATACAAAGCTTCGATTTTTCCAAAGAAAGATTTCAACCCTTGGATCAACAGCTTCCGTTTGGGTATAATGAGCATAATCCTATAGCACTGGGGACCTGTCGGGGAAACAAGCTTTCTGTTAGAGCAATGTCATCTAACAAGGAAGATATCCATATGGGTGAGACATTTGATAACACCTTGGACCATACTAATGGTCGTGACTATACCACATTTTCCTATGTTACATCATCCTCCTCCCCCGGCCCACAAGTAAAGATACGTGCATGGTTGTATCGTAGTCGCTTCTCTATAAGTTATTTTGTCGATAGAAACGACGAGACACTCGTCGTATCTGTATTTGACGAGGGTCCTAGGTCTGTTAGCATTTACAGAGTCAGAGACAAGGAGTTCCAAAGAGTTTTTGTAGACACAGACGGAAATTCGTGCAGCTACGTACCTAGTCTAGCTCATCCTCATGGATCCTCCAAGCAAGACACAACCCGCATATGATATAGGAAAAATAGATTCAACTAGGTGGTGTTATGCTCATCTTATGTTTTTTTTTTTTCTTGAACTTCTCACTTTTTTACAAGAAACGCTGAACAACACTCATCATACAAATAATGAAGAGCAACCTTATTGCATAGAACTTTAGAGGGGTTTACCGAGCTCAGAAGTTTGCGAAGCTCACTCACTCTCTTTGTCTGAAGTTTATCTGCTTTTCCTGTTTTCGATTCGAAACAAATATGAAGCTAAAAGAATTTGTCTGATTCTTGTCTTCATATCGGTCTCTTGAATTATATTTACCATGGAAGCTGTGCTTCTATGCTCTAGGGTTGTTCCTCGTGCGACTATTTGGAATCGAACCGGAAACTTTCGTTCAGTCATTTCAACAAACACCTTAAGTGCAATTCGCTTCCTTACAGATTCCAAAAAGACTCCATTACTCCTCAGCTTTGAGCTATTAAGGGTCCTTCAAGCTTGAGATATGCTCCATTCTCAGGCAGAAAAGGTTCGTGTGTTCCGCCAAGATGCTCGATTTCAACCCCGACTGTTTTCAATTCCGACAACCCTTTCCTGAGCTCACTGGTTGATAAAGTTCGTCAGCTGAAAGTTAAGCCCTTGAATGCTGTAAAGTTAACTCTTTTACTATCAATTTAAACTCTAGTTCCAAAAAGGTAGTGACTTTAGTCTTCAACCCCTTCTTCTGGATGTATTTCAGCTGGACATGGCTGTTTCTGGCTTTGGTTTATCGCTCTGTCTCTCGCGGGTTACGCCATTCACTTCACCAAGCCAACGCCTTTGAGCAGCTTGGTACAGAACTTCACTCTTCACATGGCTTACACTTGTGCCTAATCTTGAAGGCTGGCCTTTTGTGTTCTTCTTACACTTCTTCTTTTTTCAATGTAACAGTTAGAAAACGCCTCTATGGTCTAAGGTTTTGTTTGGTGTCCGTGTCATGGTTGGACATTGGCTTGCGGCTTTTGAAGGGCCTGAGCTTCACCGTTTATCAGGCGGTTGGGTTAATGTAGGGATATGGGGTTTGATTGTGGTTACAATGCTTATGCAATACGATTCAACGTTGTATCTTGCTAGATATTCTGAAAAGGTGGTTGTTCCAACGGCTGTTGTACAGTTTGGTCCTTATAGATGGATTATGCATCCGATATATGCTTTTACGATTCTTCTTTTCGCGACGTACTTCAACGCTCTGCGGGCGTCTTTGAGTCTGTTGTTTCTTGTAGCGGTTTGTTTGGTGTACTACGACAAGAAGGCAAAGCTGGAGGAAGACTTATGATGGAGAGTTTTGGGAAAAGCTATTTGGGTTATGTTAATAAGGTTAGCCACAAGTTCATTCCTTTTGTTTACTAGTGCGTTAGTGGAACTTGTGTTGTTGTGTCTAATTATCTGGTATCTATCAGTCAAAGATTACGGATGAAGATGAGTTGTATTGTTCCATTTTTATTGAAAATGGATATGCTTTTATGCTATTCGTGGCTCCCCTTAATTTTCTAAATCTCCTGATCTTAACTGATTCCCTGACTTCAAAAGTATATGAAGACATCCAGTTAAAATCTAAAGATGTTTACTTTCTGAGTGTTTTCGCCTTTACACGTAAGGAAACGCACAAGGAACAATCCAAATCATGATTAGTTTGATAAAGTGACCATTGTTAAATCTAATTATATTCCTAATCCCACTTGTTCCTTACTAATCAATCATGATTAGTTTAGTAAAGTTCTTTCTGCTGATTAACCTTTGATTAGTGGCCCTTTGCATCCCATTAAGCATCTCCACCTGGAAATGTTTCTTTAATTACTTATTCATAGTACTTTTGTGAAAAAAGGTTCGAGGTTTTGTGTATAAAAACATTTGAGTTCTTCAGATATTTCACATGAAAAAAACAAACTCTTTAGCTTTGTCCTCTATTCCTGACAGGCTGACACTTGTGCAGTGAAGTGGGCTTGTTTTGTATTGATGTGATCTATCTCTCTCTCTCTCTCTCTCTCTCTCTCTCTCTCTCTTTCTCTCTCTCTCCCGTTCAAAAGTCAATTATCTTCTAGGTTTTCTCCTGCTGCTAGTTATGTCCCTTTCCAAGTGATTTTACATTGACCAACTAGCTTTCTTCATTTTAGTGTATATATTCATGCACCTATCTCTCTCTCAATTGGTTACCCTTAAAATCATCTTGCTGATTGATTGGCTTTCTGAATCCTCTTCCTTTTGGCTTTGCGTATTCGTTTGGTGGTGGCCATAAAATCATCTTGATCTGTTTGGGTTCTTGATGAAAAGGCAAAAGACCTAGCCTCTGATAGTTGCTAACAGCCGGTAGTTGCAGATGCAGCATCATTAAGATTCACAAGAGATGTGGTTTTCTTGTTTTCTCGCCTCTTGGGAATCTTGATGATGCTGCATCAGCAACTACATGGCTACACGTTTCAACGTTTTTCGTTCTCTAATGAAGAAAGTAAAGATGTCTTGGGGATGTGAGCAAGGACTAAAAACATAGAAGGTAAAGCCTTTCTTTTTTTTTCTTGTTTCCTACTCTTGCCAATTTCTTGGTCATGCACATGTTTCTTTCTTGCTTTTGTTATTGGCAAGACCATTCACATGTAGCGCTTTCGACGGATCCCACTCGTGCTTTTAAAAGACCAAACAAAATCGTGACAATTATATATATTTGTACCAATTATATTGCAATAAATAGACTTTGATAAGCTTGTAAAATGAATGTGAATAGTGAGAAATTCAGAAGTGAGAAGTCTCTTGTGGTTATGGTTTGTGGGAATTCACATGGTTACATGTGTAAATGGTCTTTGGTCAATTATGTGCGTATGGTTCCAAGGTATATATCGTCTATTTATAGTAGTTTTTTCACTCGATAGAGAAAAATAAAACATTTTGTTCCACATGGATCATATGAGTCTCCAGGCTCATTTTCCTTGTTAGAACAAATTTTGCTATGTGGAGAAATTAATGTATACAGAAAGTGAAAAATAATAAGTGAATGGAGATCCCTAACGTCTTCCGTCAGATCACCCCTCTCAGCTGAAGGATTAGCGCTTCGTGAGGCTGTTCTTCGATGCAAGAGAATGGAGATCCCTAACGTCTGCTGCAAATCGGATTCATTGCAACTCATCCAAGCGGTGAACTCTGTATCGCCGATATCTGAGCTCTATAGCATTGTGGCTGACATCCACTCTTGCTTAGCCTCCTTTGATTTTATTATCTTTCGATGGATTCCTCGTATGCGTAATGTAGTTGCTGATAACCTTGCAAAAACAGCTTTGTCTGATGCAGTTGTATTAATGGCTCTCACCTAATTTGTTTGGCCTAATTAATATAAGTTTTATGTGTTTCAAAAAAAAAAGAGTAAATTTTCAAAGTTCCTTAGGAAAAAGTATATATTGAATTTTACCAAAAAAAAGTGTATTGAATTTTCAAAGTCTACATAAGTTTTTTTTTTTGCTAAACTAGAAAGTCTACATAAGTTATATTGGGTTTAATTGTGGAAAAGTAAAATTTTAATATCATTTGCTGCTTGTTTTAACATTTCTACTATATATTTGTTGATGCTTTTTCTTCCCTAAATCGTACACTTATGGTCCCCAACTCCTAAAACATTATTTAAAATATCTTCATTTCAAACATCAAGCATCAAACAAAAACACTTACGCAAGGACTCCACAGGCAGTGCCCACTGATATCGCGTAGGTACAATCACTTGCATCTCCTTGACTCGTGGCATTGATGCCAATGCCAATCTCAACTCCCAAAGGACTCGAAATCCCCCAAACGATACTAGTATTACTTAATTAGTATGACAATTGGAAAATCTTTCATCTGTTTAGCTAATGATCATTGACATATACATTATGCAGACTAGCTTATTAGTCACGAGTTTATTTGTTATGATTTGATCTTACTAAATCATCCATGCATGGCGCATTTTATTGACCTCCAAAAATACAAAACGTTAGCGCATTAAGTTCTTAATCATCTAAGTTCTGAATATGCCTTTTATTAAACTTTGCGTTGAAGGGCAACACCTCCACAAAACCAACACATCTTAAATTAGAAATTGAAACATAAAATAAAATAATATCTAGACCGTGTCTGTCTTTTGGTTATCTATCAGATTATGTAAATTGATATTCCATTATACGGTTGGTGGATGCATGACGAATCCAAGCATAGTGACAAAATTATAATAAACAAATATAAAAATGGCGTTATACTCTTTTGCTGATGAAAATAACTCTTTTTGTCTCAAAGATGAATTGAAGAGGTAAATGAAGTCTTGATCTTTAGATCAAATAAATTCAAAGCATCCACTTATGGTCTGGTACGTCTGGCTAAAGTAGAAAGATCCGAACACAGAGTAGCTCAACGCATACACTGATACACACACATAAACACATAGGCTATGCTTTCTTATCTCTTACACTGATAACACACACATACACACATAGGCTATGCTTTCTTATTTTTGATACATCGGGTTAGCTACTGCATAGCCAAGAACAGAGTAGCTGATCATGCACTTAATTCATATCCTAATATTCGACAGATATGATGTTCCATCCAGACCTTTCTCAAAGTATCCTTCTGTGTATTCTTTAATGGTTATGTCTTTGTATTTTGGAGGGTTTTCCTCAGACACAAGCTCTTTCATTGGTCCATAAAGTGTTGAATTTGGGAGTGCACTTGAGCTGAAAAAGCTCGCTATTGAAACCCTTGGCCCTTCTCTGTTCGCAGGCACTCTATGGTTGGCGCTCACAAATTTATCGTTCGTTATCAGCTGCACAAACCCAAACATATATTAACAACATAAAGACACTAGGTCGGTTATTTACTTTAGATTTTTATCTACCTGCAAGAAATCTCCCATGTTGATGACAAGAGCTCCTGGAATAGGAGAGACATCGACCCAAGAATCTTGATGAAGAATTTGAAGACCGCCGATGTTGTCTTGAAGAAGAATGGTGAGGAAAGAGTTGTCAGAGTGTTGACTTATCCCCATCGTTAGGTCAGGCTGTGGACAAGGTGGGTAATAATTGCAGATCATAAGCAAACTCTTCAAGCAATCCATGCTCTTCAAGGTCTCAGATTTTAAACCTAGTGCTTCTGAAAGAAGTTCAAATAGCAAATCACCTAAACTCATCACATGCTTTGTGTATTCGATCATAGCATCCCTGAGTCAATCAAAAGATGTTGGAAAATCAATCACTATGGCTTTGAATTATTATATGTTCGCTTCTGAAAAAAAAATCGTAACTAGAAAGTTTTTTTTTTTTTAATGATTAAGAGGTTCTTGGTTAGAAAGTCCGGATATTCTCATAAAACAAAATTCATACCATGTTAAATTAATATTTTTTACTCTTTTTAACCGAAAATTAAGCCTATGATTTCTTAGTAGTATTCCAAGAATTTAGTCAATAGGTCAACTCTCTGCAGGTAATCAGACAACCGATTGAAACTTCAATAATTTCCAATTAAAAAAAAGGAAAAGGAAGTGATAGTCTGTTTACTTTACCTGCAAGCCACTGGGAGATCCTCAGGAGGTGGAGGATCTGGAGCCATGTAACAAGAGAAAGCATCTCTCCAATTAACAGATGGAGAAGCACTGTATAGATCGAAGTTACTGTTGTACACAAATTTGTTCTTGTTGAAATCACGCGAGAAATATCGTTTCTTGACCTCTGAATCTTCCTCGTGAAACCTACGACTACCGTCTTCAATCTCTTTAAGAACGTTCAATGGAATACCATGATTGGTCACTATCAGAGTTTAAATTATATTGGTTAAATTCGGTTTCCTTTTGCCGGTTTACCTTAAGTTTGGTTTAGTATAGATTGTATATAAAGTGAACGTTGTACATTGATTTTAAACTAATGAGAAATATCTTTTAATCTGTAACAAACTTTCTCATCTCTTCTCTCTCGATTCTCTCTCGATTCTCTCTCAGTCCTGATTCGTAATATGGTATCAGAGCCATCTGAGCTCGTTTATTCGTGATTCTTCCGTTGATTCGTGTTCTTCTCAAGCTCACGATGGTATCGGTGAAGAAGATTCCGCGAAAATCGACTCGCGTAACTCGCAAACCGATCCGGTCCACCGATGTCGATGATTCACCTCCGCCTTCTCCTCCGGTAGCTCAACCTCGCAACACCGGAGCTCCGCGAATGGTGATACCTCCTGAATCGATGGATCCGAATCAATCTCCTCTGTTTATGCATAATGCCGATCATCCAGGTTTACAACTGATTTCTCTTAAACTGGATGGATCGAATTATGATGATTGGAATGCAGCTATGAAGATTGCTCTAGATGCGAAAAATAAGATAGGATTTGTAGATGGAACTCTCACTCGTCCTGATACATCCGATCCTACTTTTCGCTTATGGTCTAGATGCAATAGTATGGTGAAATCATGGTTGTTGAACTCAGTTTCTCCTCAGATCTATCGCAGTATTTTGCGCTTGAATGATGCTGCAGATATTTGGCGTGATCTTCATGGTCGCTTTCATATGACGAACCTCCCTCGGACGTTTAACTTGACTCAAGAGATTCAAGATCTCAAGCAAGGATCCATGTCTCTCTCGGATTACTACACTACTCTAAAGACACTTTGGGATAATTTGGAGAGTGTAGATGAACCAGATACACCTTGTGTTTGTGGGAATGCAGAAAAATTGCAGAAAAAGGTAGATAGAGCAAAGATTGTTAAGTTTCTTGCTGGCTTAAATGACTCTTATGCAATCATTCGAAGACAGATCATTATGAAGAAAGTTTTGCCCTCTCTGGTTGAAGTATACAACATTCTTGATCAAGATGATAGTCAGAAAGGCTTCTCAACGGCTATCACTCCGGCAGCTTTCAATGTTTCTGAGAATGTGCCTCCTCCAATGGCTGAAGCAGGGATTTGTTATGTTCAAACTGGTCCTAATAAAGGAAGACCTATCTGTTCTTTCTGCAACCGTGTGGGTCATATTGCTGAAAGATGCTATAAAAAGCATGGATTTCCACCGGGGTTTGTTTCCAAATACAAGTCTCAGTCATCAGGAGATAGACTTCAGAAGCCTAAACAAGTGGCAGCTCAAGTATCTTTCAGTCCTCCGAACTCAGGACAGTCACCGATGACTATGGATCATCTGGTTGGCAATCTCAGCAAAGAACAACTTCAACAGTTCATTGCTCTCTTCAGTTCTCAGTTACCAAATGTCACCATGGGTTCAAACGAAGCAAGTTCTTCTAAACAGCCTATGGATAACTCTGGTATATCTTTTAATCCAACTACTCTTGTTTTCATTGGTTTATTGACTGTCTCTAGACATACTTTGGCCAATGAAACATGGATAATAGATTCTGGGGCTACTCATCATGTTTGTCATGATCGCAGTAGGTATACTTCTATTGACATCACTACAACTAGTAATGTGAATTTGCCAAATGGGATGATAGTCAAGATCAGTGGAGTTGGAATTGTTCAACTAAATGAGCATATTACTCTCCACAACGTCTTGTATATACCAGAATTTCGGCTCAACCTCCTCAGTATCAGTTCTCTGACAAGTGATATTGGTTCTCAGGTTATCTTTGATGTTTCTTCTTGTGCAATTCAGGATCCTACCAAGGGTTGGACGATTGGACAGGGTAGACGTGTTGCTAATCTCTATGTGCTTGATGTTAAGAGTTCACCGATGAAGATCAATGCAGTGGTGGATATTAGTCTATGGCACAAGAGGTTGGGACATCCTTCCTACACAAGACTGGATAAAATTTCCGAAGCTCTAGGAACTACGAAACACAAGAATAAAGGCGATGCTCACTGTCATGTGTGTCATCTTGCAAAGCAGAAGAAGTTGTCTTATTCTTCTCAGAATCATATTTGTACTGCGAGTTTTCAATTACTTCATGTTGACGTTTGGGGACCATTTTCTGTGGAAACTTTGGAAGGTTATAAGTATTTTCTCACCATTGTTGATGATCACTCTCGAGCAACATGGATCTACTTATTACAATCCAAAAGTGATGTTCTTCACATCTTCCCTACCTTTGTCAATCAAATTGAAACACAGTACAACACAAAGATCAAATCAGTGAGAAGAGATAATGCACCGGAGCTAAGTTTCACAGAGTTATTCAAGGAGAAGGGTATTGTTTCTTATCATTCTTGTCCTGAGACACCAGAGCAGAATTCTGTTGTAGAGAGGAAACATCAACACTTATTGAATGTTGCTCGTGCATTGATGTTTCAGTCTCAAGTTCCTTTACAATATTGGGGAGATTGTGTGCTCACTGCTGCTTTTCTCATCAACAGAACTCCATCTCCTTTGCTTGCTAATAAGTCACCTTATGAAGTACTTATGGGTAAAGCTCCTCAGTATGATCAGCTTCGAACATTTGGGTGTTTGTGTTATGGTTCCACATCTCCAAAACAACGTCACAAGTTCATGCCTCGGTCTCGTGCTTGTGTGTTTTTGGGCTACCCTTCTGGCTATAAGGGGTACAAACTTCTGGATTTGGAGAGCAACAAGATATATATATCTCGGAATGTTACTTTTCATGAAGATATCTTTCCTATGGCTAAACATCAGAAGATGGATGAATCATCACTTCATTTCTTTCCTCCAAAAGTTACCGTACCATCAGCTCCATCACCAAATATTTCTTCTTCTCCTTTTTCAACCTTATCACCACAAATTTCTAAAAGACAGAGAACAGTTCCTGCTCATCTAAAGGACTTTCATTGTTACTCTGTTCATGACTCTGCTTATCCCATATCTTCTACTCTTTCATACTCTCAAATTTCTTCACATCATCTTGCTTACATCAATAGCATTACAAATATCCCTATTCCACAATCATATGCTGAGGTACGGCAATCTAAAGAATGGACTGAGTCTGCAGATAAAGAGTTGGATGCAATGGAGGAGAATGATACATGGGATGTTGTTCCATTGCCTAAAGGGAAGAAAGCTATTGGATGTCGTTGGGTACATACGTTGAAGTTTAATGCGGATGGCACGTTGGAAAGAAGAAAATCTCGGTTGGTTGGTAAAGGTTATACTCAAAAGGAGGGATTGGATTATACTGAGACATTTTCTCCAGTGGCAAAGATGGCTACGGTGAAATTGTTGTTGAAAGTTGCAGCTTCAAAGAAATGGTTTCTTCATCAGTTAGATATATCAAATGCTTTCCTTAATGGTGAACTGGATGAAGAAATCTATATGAAGCTTCCTGAGGGTTATGCAGAGAGAAAGGGGGACTTGCCACCTAATGCTGTTTGTAAGTTGAAGAAGTCCATCTATGGTCTCAAACAAGCATCTAGACAGTGGTTTAAGAAATTTTCAACCTCGTTGTTTCAGCTTGGGTTTCAGAAAGCTCATGGTGATCATACTCTTTTTGTGAGACAAACTGAGAATGATTTTGTTGCGGTATTGGTGTATGTAGATGATATCGTAATTGCTAGTACTGATGATGCTGTTGCAGTGAAACTCAAGTCTGATCTTAAGAGCTTCTTTAAGCTACGTGATCTTGGAAGCCTTAAGTATTTTTTGGGTTTGGAAATCTCTAGGACATCTGATGGTATTTCTCTATGTCAACGCAAGTATGCCTTGGAACTTCTCACTTCTACAGGCATGCTAGACTGTAAACCATCCAGTGTTCCTATGACGCCAAACTTGAAGTTGTCTAAAGTGGATGGAGATTTAATTGAAGATCGGGAGATGTACAGACGTCTTGTTGGTCGTTTGATGTACTTGACAATTACAAGACCTGACATCACATTCGCAGTAAATAAACTCTGTCAGTTCTCTTCCGCTCCAAGAACATCTCATCTTGGTGCAGTATATAAGGTGTTACAATACATCAAGGGTACTGTAGGACAGGGTTTGTTCTACTCAGCTCATTCTGATTTGACTTTGAAAGGCTTTGCGGATGCTGATTGGGCGGCTTGTGTTGATAGTCGCCGCTCCACTACTGGTTTCACGATGTTTGTAGGTGATTCATTAATTTCTTGGCGCTCTAAGAAACAGCCCACGGTTTCTAGATCATCAGCTGAAGCTGAATATAGAGCTTTGGCGCTTGCATCTTGTGAAATGATGTGGCTGTGTATTCTTCTTCGTGAACTGCATGTTGCTTCTTCATCAGTTCCAGTTCTCTTTTCCGATAGTACTGCAGCCATTTATATTGCGACAAACCCGGTCTTTCACGAACGGACTAAGCATATTGAGCTTGATTGTCATACCGTGCGTGAGAAGATTGATAAAGGTTTGCTTAAGACTCTTCATGTGAGAACAGAGGATCAGGTTGCAGATATCCTTACTAAACCATTATTCCCTTATCAATTTGAACATCTGAAATCCAAGATGTGCATACGCAACATCTTCTGCACATCTTGAGGGGGACTATCAGAGTTTAAATTATATTGGTTAAATTCGGTTTCCTTTTGCCGGTTTACCTTAAGTTTGGTTTAGTATAGATTGTATATAAAGTGAACGTTGTACATTGATTTTAAACTAATGAGAAATATCTTTTAATCTGTAACAAACTTTCTCATCTCTTCTCTCTCGATTCTCTCTCGATTCTCTCTCAGTCCTGATTCGTAATAGTCACCTGGAAGAATCCCCACTTCTCCGCCGCGTGTTTGACCTTCTCTACCACGGCTTCACGTGACGCTGTGTCGACGTGAACGCTTGCAAAGTCGATGATAGGGATCTCTAGGTCTGAAACAGAGGGTTTCTTGTCGGTCAAGGAACCTTGTGGGACATGGAAGATACGTGGGAGTTCGGTGATTTTAGCGTCGACAAGCCCTTTGACTCCTTCTTTCGTCTCATCGAAAGCCTTTCGTTCGATATAAGGATCGAATTCAACAGATTTTTTGGTCACCATTGTTTTCTGCTTAGGAGAAGAAGTAGCAATGTGAAGATAAATAAAAGAACGACTGAGAATCGACGGTAGGAGAGTCTGGTCTTCGGTGTGTGGGACCAACTTTGTCCGTTTTCGTGGGTTCTGACTGTAACTGATGATTAATTTACATGACTATGTTGTCTCTTTCTTTCTCTGACACACACTCACTTTCAACGAGGACTTGTCGTAGTTGAATTTTCTTCACCGCTTTTGTGGACTAATTACATTAGTTAATTACTCGAGACGTTGATAACATTTTTTTTTAAAATGTCAGCTAGTATACCGGATGAGCTATTCGTAGACTCGTTACTGTATGCAAGTAGGAGTCAACATTGTTTGTTAAAGTTGATGTGGTATATACTCTTGATGCTAAATGCTAAGATCATTTCCAACGTATACTCTATTTTCTTCTTAAAAATATAGTTACTTCATAACAGAGTTGAGTTTTACTCTAATTCTCTAACATTTTAGAAAGAAAATGGATTAATAAGTTAAAAATAAATGAACTATTCCATTTTTGAAGTAATTTTATTTTGACTCTATCATAAAATGGAAAATTGAGCAGATTTTGAAGATGATTTTACTCCAACATCTAGTTTGGAGTAGAATATGAAATATGGTTGGACATGTTTTTTTTTTGAACAAAAGCTTTCAATTAAAATGCATGAAACAAAATACAGAGCTATGACTTTTTCAAATCGTACAGTTGTGGAAGAAAAACATAAAGTTTGAAGAAATCATACAAACATGTTTAAGATCACATCTTAACAAGTCATAACTTTAAAATAAAAACAGAACAAGTGATAGAGAAAGCTGAGTTAAGAAAGAGACAAACATGGTTGGACATGTTCTAATGAAAAACACTTTATTATTGTCTTAGTCCTGGCATTGGGGTTTTTGGTTCGGGTCGGTTCGGTTCGGTTTATTCGGTTTTCGGGTAATTTGGGTTATTCGGGTTGGGATATTTAGGAACCATTTAGGAACCGGACATTTTTCGGATCGATTCGGTTCGGATAATGTCGGGTTTGGGTCGGGTTTCTATTTTTTTATAAAATCCGAAGTGGAACCGTATTATAAATAAATCGGGGTTAAAGCCAAAAACCAGAAAAAAATTCTGAAAATCCGAGTTAAACCCGGAAACACCCAAAAAATATTTGGGTAATTCGGATAGTTAGGATTTTTTGGGTTTAGAAATACAGGAACTGTTTGGGTTTTTATAATTTTCGGTCTGGTTTTGGTCTCGTTTTTTCTTTTCAGTTCCGGTTTGGTTTTCGAGTTTCAGATAATATGCCCATGACTATGACTAGTGTTAGTTCTCAAACATGAATTGAAGAGGTAGTAAGCAAATAAAGTTTTCAATCTTGTGACTATTCAGTCCAATGCATTTTAAACTATGTAGTCTGATACATATGACTAAACTGGAAAGATTCAAAATAGAGTAGTTCAACACATACATATACTGGCTAACTTACTGCAGAGGGATTGATGCTAAGAAACACCACATTTTTTGTCCTGTGGTTTTGTTTTCAAATCCTGAAATTCAAGAGATGTGATGTTCCATCCAGACCCTTCTTAAAGTATCCTTCTGTGTATTCTTTTATGGTAATGTCTCTGTATTTTGGAGGGTTTTCTTCAGACACAAGCTCTTTCATTGGTCCATAAACTGTGGAATTGGCATGTTTACTTGAGCTAAAAAAGCTCGCAACTGAAATCCTTGGTCCTTGTCTATTCGCAAGCACTCTATGTTCCAAACTTACAAATTTATCGTTCGTTATCAGCTGCAAAAAAAAACGAAGACATAAATAAACAAAAGGCAGTTGGTATCTCTGTTTTTTCAGATTCTTACTTTACCTGCAAGAAATCTCCAATGTTGATGACGAGAGCTCCAGGAAGAGGAGCGACATCAACCCAAGAGTCTTGATGAAGAATTTGTAGACCACCGATGTTGTCTTGAAGAAGAACCGTGAGGAAGGAATTGTCTGAGTGTTTACTTACCCCCAAAGTTAGGTCAGGTTGTGGACAAGGTGGGTAGTAATGACAGAGCATAGACAAACCCTTCAAGCACCCCTTGCTCTTAAGGATCTCAGATTCTAGACCTAGTGCTTCTGAAAAAAGTTCGCAGAGTAAACCACCTAAACTCATCACATGTTTTGAGTATTCGAACACAGCATCCCTGAGTCAACCAATGATGTTAGAGATCAATAACACTCTCTTGAAACAAAACAAAGTTTATAAACTGATGATAACAACATGATTTCAAACCGATGTCTGCCTGGCTAGGCTGATCAATCTGGCTTAACCCAAAACTAATTAAGACCAAATTGGCTGTAACAAAATATAACTTTAATCTCTTCGAAATCTTTCAAACTTGAGACATATCTACTGTTTGAACGGGAAACGGTACTAGTAGTGAAATGTTCGATTTCAGATGTGGGTTTAAGCAAAGACAGTCTTATTGATGGTCGGAAAAGCCTTTAGCCGGTTACAAGGGAAAAGAGATGTGCGACAGAAAGGGAAGCTTGCCGAAATCACTCTCACACACTCGGCGGCTTTACTCTTATCAAACTTTAGAAGCTTATACTTCTTTAGCTACAATGAAATGTATCTATTGCAGCTCTGATTGATGATTAGGGCTTCTATATGTGACCTCTAATATATAAATAAGTAAAAAATGAAAATGAAGCTAAGTCTGGTTCCTTTACCTGCAAGTGACTGGGAGTTCCTCGGGAGATGGAGGATCTGGAGCTAAGTAACAAGTGAAAGTATCTCTCCAGTTAACAGATGGCGAGGAACTGTATAGATCAAAGTTACTATTGTAGACAAACTTTTTGTTGGCGTTATCACGGGTGAAGTATTGTTTCTTGACCTCAGGATCTTCCTCGTGAAACCTACGAACTCCATCTTGAATCTCTTCGAGAACGTTCAAAGGAGCACCATGGTTGATGACCTGGAAGAATCCCCACTTCTCCGCCGCGTATTTAACCTTCTCTACCACGGCTTCACGTGACGCTGTGTCCACGTGGACGCTTGCAAAGTCGATGATAGGGATCTCTAGATCTGAAACAGAGACAGAAGGTTTCTTTTCGGTCAAGGAAGCTTGAGGAACATGGAAGATACGAGGGACTTCGGCGATTTTAGCGTCGACCAGCCCTTTTACTCCTTCTTTGGTCTCATCGAAAGCTTTACGCTCCGTATAAGGATCGAACTCGATCGATGTTTTGGTCACCATTGTTGTCTTTCTTTTCTACACAATATGTTTGCTTAGAAGAAAAAAGATAAAGCAAAATAAGGATTAAAAAAGAGGAAAGATTGAGAACGGAATCAACGGATGGTTGGAGTTTGGTCAGTAGTGTGTGGGACCAAATGTGCACGGTTTTGTTGGATTTTTCTGACTGTATCCATGATTTACATGAATCTTGTCTTGTTCTGGACACACCACTGGCTTTGTGACTTGTTGTAGATGAATTTTTCTTCTCCACTTTTGTTTTATATCAAGGTGCATATAGCCCTAGATTAGCGCTGAAAATAAGGAGATACTTTCTCTTTTTACATCTTACAAAAAGTGGATTAACTATTAATAAACTACTATTTAGTGTTAAACTTTTTGAAAATATACTTATTATTTTATTATAAATTATAAAATTTATTACACAAATTATTTACAACGGATAATTTTATATATTTTATGAGAATTCATGTCTATTCTATTGGTATTATCTTGAACTTCTTTACAAAAATCTATGCATGGTGATTTTACTTGTATTATACCAACGATTCTATGTAAATTATTTCTATGAATTTGTATAATTGTTAATAAGTTGTTTTCTTTGGAATTTGAAACACAAATCTTTTGTTTTAGTAAAAGACAAAAATTTAAGACTAATATCCTATAATGTTATAGACAAAATATACATACAATTATACTATGAGCCCGTTATTTTAAAGAGAATTTAGGCGGTATACACACATAAAATCTAGTTATTGGTAGAGTACCCAGGATACTGTTTTTTTTTTTTAAATACCGAAACATCCCTATACGACTAAAGCAACTTTATCCTGTACTCCTTGTAGATTATGTGTCAGAGCCTATAAACTATGACCTTATACACGTCACATGCTGTACTTTACTTCTTTCTTTGAAGCCAAGGACAAACAAAAAAGCCAACAATTACTCATCTTTTAGTTTATTACCTGTGTTTGTAAACATAACCTATCATTTCTCTTTCATAATAAACTCAGCAGGTTGAAGAGATTAAAGAGATCATTCCTCAGATTAAAGAGATTGTAAGCTTTAACTTAGTTACTATCGCTAAAACTTTTGTTACTTACTAATGAACATCTATACTAGTCTTAGTAGTTGGAACTTCAAAACGTAACTGCTAAGAGCATATAGTATTGTTACATTATGTAGTTAACAATAATGTTATACCGCCACTTTGTTTGATTCTGTTGGGATTCTCCTAAGTAACCCTGCTGGAATCTATTAAGTGCTGCATCGGTGGGTTTTATTTCTATTAGTTATAGTAGACGATATTTCAACACGTAACTGCTAACCTATACGCTGTAGAGTTTAAGCTCTAAGTCGAGTAGCTATAGTAGCCGATATTTAAACACATAACTGCTAAGATTTTTCTGGTAACTATCAAAACACGTACGTGCTAAGACTTGTATTAGCGCTTTCATATTTCCTTGCGGCTTAGTGTAAATAATTATATGAAGTGTTACCATATCTGATAGATTATATCACTGGCTGCATCGGTAGAGGCCTACGCCTACTAGTGACCACTACATCTCATAATAACGTTCAATGCACAAAAGTGTTCATGAATTCGATTGTCTGTATTGGCAGGTTGAGTTGATATCCACGATTGAGGATACAACACACTCCCCACAAGACCTGATCTAGGATGATGAAGTTGAGGGCAAGACTGTTGAGAATCTTGTCCGGCTATAAATGAAGACCCATTTTTTGAAAAAACAATGTTTGGTGGAGTACTCACTCCACCAAACCTGGCTCGTATTAAAGTTGGCATTCCCTTAGTTACATATTTTATCTATATTTTAGAAGCTACATATATGTCATCTAAAATGATACATTCATGTACTTGTAACACATGTAATGATCGCACCACCTTATTACATTTAACAATACGTTTATCCGGTTAACAAAAATCTTAAACCAGTTTTCACACTTCTCTCTTACCACTAATTTTTTTTTTTTTTTTTTTTTAAAAAA
>NC_027750.1:5963504-5967013 GCF_000695525.1 Brassica oleracea var. oleracea | reverse complement strand
TTTTTTTTTTTTTTTTTTTGTAAAAAACTTTCATATTAAAATGCATAAATGGTACAAGTATGAGTTTTCACTCATAAGTTTGAGAAAGTTTGCAATAAGAGGAGGGTTTTAGCACAACCCGAGTGAAGGGTTTACAAATAAAACTTAATAGGAAAGAAAAAAAAGACCAAACTAGTGGAAATAGTTTCCTCGGCCACGTCGACCTTTTTTACCCCTTCCTCTAACATTTGTCCATTCTTATCACTAATTTTACCAGCATATATACGAAAGATTTTAGCAATTAATTGTCCAATTAGCAGTTAAATATATGTTTCATTTACATGTTAACAATATAACATAGACTTTGCATTTTCTATTATCTGTTAACTAAAATTATACTTACTTGGTTAAATTATTGGTATGACTTTTTTTAAGAAGACTCAATTTGTTGACAAAAAGACTTGATTTATATTACATTGTTAACATATAATACAAATACTTTACAATTAACAATATATTTACTAATACACTAAGAATTACCTCTTTTTTTTGTTCAAACCTTACTTAAATAGAAATCGGGAACATGAGTTACTCCAGCAAAGGAGGAGGTACAGAAAAAGAGTACAAAGCTGCTTTAGCTATTCCATCAGCGGTAATATTACTTAGTCTATGGACAAATTTAAAACAGATAGAGGTAAAGGATCTACTCAACATGCAAATGTCATGGAGGAAATTTGATGGAGATCTCAACGGACTGATCCTTGAGAAGAGAGACAAGACATTTGGAGTCTGAAAAGACCACCATGTCTTTGAAGTTTGATGCAATAGCATCCTTTAGAGCTTTGATGCAATAGCATCCTTTAGAGCTTTCTTTAGGGCCCATGCTTCAGCAGCCAGAGCCGATGCCACAAAGGGGCGGTGAGCTGATCCTTGCTTGCAGATTGTTGCTGATCCACCCTGGAAGCACCAGCCCAATCCACTATTTCCTGACTCCTTGTCCCAAGCTGCGTCAGAGAAACATTGTATAACAGAGGGAGAGACAGCAAGGTCGGTGGGATGAAGCGGTAGCGTCGGTGTTCGGTTTGGTAAAGCCTTTGGTAAGTTAGCTTCTTGCCATTCGCGAGCCAGACGAGTAGCTCTCACCAGGACTTCATTTTCTGTGAACATCTTATCCTCAAACAAGTATTGGTTCCTACTCGTCCACAGCGACCACAACAGCCATGGGTACAAAGGGACAGAGACACAAGGTGGGAGATTGATGATATTCCTGCAAAGAGTCAACAAATCTTCCAAGGAGTTGCAATTCATAAGAGATGGTTTATTTAGCGCAGGCAAATTATATTGTCCCAAATCCTTGAGGCAAAAGGGCATTGGAAGAACACATGCATCTCACTTTCTAAGGTACCACATCTTTTACATGTTCCAGTTACTGTCATACCTCTTCGGAGGAGAGCTTCTCCAACTGACAGTGACTTGCTTTTGAGTTTCCACAGGAACTGCTTGACTTTAGGGGAACAATTTACTTTCCAAATGCTTTTTGCGCCAGTCAAAGGATACAGCTCCTTGCCCTGCCATATTTACTTTGGCGAGTGCATAACCTGATTTCGTGGAGTAGTTTCCGGACTTCTCAGGCAGCCAGACAATTTCATCTTCCATCGCCATTGAACTTAGAGGCAGCTTGAGAATCTGGGCTTCATGGTGAGGTAATAAGAGTCTGATAGCTTCCACATTCCATTCCTTTGTGGTGTGATTGATCATGTCTTGAACTAGGAGGTTTTGTGTTTCTGCAGTTGGAGGGCCGACAGGGCGTTACATGTTTTGTATATAATCACTAACTTTCTCACTTCTCTATCCTCTTTAGTTTCACCAGGATATATACTAATGAGTAACCATTAATGTTTTAATTAACAGTTAAGACATTTGTTAGCCACTGATGTCATGGTGACAAAATTAGACTTATCCTTTGTCATACCCTTTAGATGAAATTGCTGACATTTAACTTTCATTAAAGACCAGTGACAAGTTTGTCATCAATACAAATATGTACTAACGGTAGCCGCTAACGATCCAATTAACAGCTATGATTATGTGATAAGTTTGAATAATGTAAATTTAGTTTATCATATAGCAGCTAACCTATTAGGTTACACATCCAAGATATTATAATGGTTAAGTTTGGTATTATCGTCTGTTGAATATGTTGGTTCACGAGATGTACGAGAATCTCTTAAGATTTGTTGAAATCACGAAATATAAATGATCGTCATTTCCTCTTCGACCTTAGTAGCAAATCTCCACTGCGAGGATAGATGGATCATGATCAAATCAAAGTATTTACTCTGAAACCGTATTAAGATTCATCATTAAATTTTTGTGGAAAAACAGTAGAATAAAAATGATTATTTGAGAAGAATTTCTAATACACATAAGAGCTGTATAATAAATCTGTTTCTAAGGAGTTGAAAAGAGAAAGAGAATGGTGATCATCGATGTATGAAAGAAAGAGGATGGGTGAGAGAATTTGACAGAGAGGATGAAGAATAAACTATTAAAGAAATATATTTTTGTGGTAATCACTCACTCGTAACAGTAAGCTGCAGAGAACTACAGTCACCTAGTAGAGAGTTATAGCCATCTATATAGCAATGTGGCCTAGAGTAAAGGACAATATAGAAAATCATGACAAAATTGCTACGGTCATACGGAGTTTTAAGTGTATTGGGGGACTTTCAATTATGTATATTTAGCAAATTGTCTCTATTTTAAATCTAATTTTTTAATTTGTATTTAAAGGTTGGACTCCAAATTATTAGAACACATCTGGCTCGCACCTCTTGTCCCCTGCTAAGCTTTGATGTTCTTATGACCAATTCGTGCAGTGCATTTCACTTCTGTATGATACATATGACCAGAGTAGAAAAGTCCACATATAGGCTCCGAACGGTAACAGCGGGTTGAGCGGGGCGGGACAAGCGGATTGGTTAGTGCGGTGCGGTTTATGTGCGGTTTGCGTTAGAAAAACAGTGCGGGACAAGTGCGGTTCGTTTAAAAGAAGCGGTTTAAAACAAAATGTGAATGGTAACATGTGTAATGAATAGTGTAACTGCGGGATACATGATATATTTATATTTTATAAACTAAAAAATCAGTAATACTAATATAATTTTAATATATTAGTTTATATATCTGAAATATGAATACGTTATTTCTAAGTTTTTATAGCCAATATTTTATTGTATTTTAAAAATTATAATTTGATTCGCACTTTACATTCAAAGTCTATATAACTGAACACCACTAATTATATATACATGTTTTCTCATGTTTTTGTTAGCACAAAAACTGCCAAAATTGTATTAGTTATCACTTAAACAAAATTAAATAATTTATGATATTTTTATAGCTCAAAAATAAAATTAAGAATTTAGTTGATAAATAAATTTTTTATCATAGTTAAAATTTTTACCCAAATAATTTTCATTAAAACTTTAGTTTATGTATATCGGGTGTGATTGGTAGTGGTTGTAGGT
>NC_027750.1:5918676-5963282 GCF_000695525.1 Brassica oleracea var. oleracea | reverse complement strand
TGTATAGACAAAATATTAGTTGATGTATTTTTATAAATATTTTTACTAACTAAAAACAATAAATTTTGTACCTACAGTAATATGTCTAACTAATAACTACACTTGACAAAAAAAAACACTAGTAACCACATCAAATTGGGTGTTTTCATACGAAGGTGCGGTCCACGCTTAAGTCTGTCCCGCATTCCAAATTTTATTTTCTTATTTATTTAATTTTAACAAAATTGGAAGCAGAGAAGATTATGTTGAATGGCGACACATTCTTCGTCCCGCAGTGCGTTCTTCTCAAACCACAACCAACACTCAAGGCCATAGTCTTATACATGACTAAAGTATAATGATACAAATATAGTACTGTATGACACATAAATACGCACACACATGCTATTTGGTACACTGATTTAATTATTGCAGATCCAAGAAAAGGGTGATTGGTGCTAAGAAACACCATAATTTTATTTTTCTGTAGGTAGTTTTGTTTTCATATCCTGAAATTCATGAGATATGATGTTCCATCCAGTCCTTTCTCAGTGTATCCATCTGTGTATTCTTTTATGGTTATGTCTCTGTATTTTGGAGGGTTTTCTTCAGATACAAGCTCCTTCATTGGTCCATAGACTGTGGAATTGGCACGTTTACTTGAGCTAAAAAAACTTGCAACTGAAATCCTTGGTCCTTGTCTATTCGCAAGCACCCTATGCTCCACACTAATAAACTTACCGTTCGTTATCAGCTGCAAAAACCCAAACATGCACATAAATAAACTAAATATATTTGGTATTTATTTATTTTTCCAGTTCTTACTTTACCTGCAAGAAATCTCCAATGTTGATAATGAGAGCTCCAGGAAGAGGAGCCACATCAACCCAAGAGTCTTGATGAAGAATTTGTAGACCACCTATGTTGTCTTGAAGAAGAATCGTGAGGAAGGAGTTGTCTGAGTGTTTACTTGTCCCCAAAGTTAGGTCAGGTTGTGGACAAGGTGGGTAATAATGGCAGAGCATAAGCAAACTCTTCAAGCACTCCTTGCTCTTCAGGATATCAGGTTCCAAACCTAGTGCTTCTGAGAGAAGCTCAAAGAGTAAACCCCCCAAACTCATTACATGTTTTGAGTATTCGAACATAGCATCCCTGGGTCAATCAATAATGTTAGAAACCACTATCCGAATGAAATGAGCTCTGATTGTTGAATAGGGCTTCGGTTTGTGGCCTCTAATAAAAAAATAAAAAGAAAGAAAATGAAGTTAAGTCTGTTTCTGTTACCTGCAAGTCACTGGGAGTTCCCCGGGAGTTGGAGGATCTGGAGCTATGTAACAAGCGAAAGTATCTCTCCAGTTAACAGATGGTGATGAACCGTATAGATCGAAGTTACTATTGTAGAAAAAGTTTTTGTTGGCGAGATCACGCGAGAAGTATCGTTTCTTGACCTCAGGATCTTCCTCATGAAACCTACGACCACCATCTTCAATCTCTTTAAGAACGTTCAAAGGAATACCATGATTGATCACCTGGAAGAATCCCCACTTCTCCGCCGCGTGTTTAACCTTCTCTACCACGGCTTCACGTGACGCTGTGTCCACGTGGACGCTTGCAAAGTCGATGGTAGGTATCGCTAGGTCTGGAACAGAGGGTTTCTTGTCGGTCAGGGCATCTTTGGGGGCGTGGAAGATACGAGGGACTTCAGTGATTTTAGCGTCGACCAGCCCTTTTACTCCTTCTTTCGTCTCGTCGAAAGCTTTGCGCCCCATATAAGGATCGAATTCGACCGAGGTTCCCATTTTCTTATTTTCTATTTCGAGATGTTTGCTTCTTTTTTTTTTGACAGCTCGAGATGTTTGCTTAGAAGAGGATAAAGCAATATCAATAATACTTCTTCTCTTTAAATGATGTTTTGGATGAAAGCACAAAAATTTAGACATACACATTTTCCTAAAAAGTAATACTAAAAATATAAAATAAATCTAATTTAACCAATCATCAAAAATACTATAAAAACACAGTTTTCCATAAGCTTTAAATTAATTAAAAAATATCAAATATCATGTATTTTGAAACATTAATAACTTTTCAAAACATCATCTATTATGAAACGGAAAGAGTATATAAAAAGAAATATCCGACTTTGTTGAATTCTCTGACCGTAAGTGATCGGTGGATGATTAGTTGGGTAGTAGCTTTTGACTCTTCACTCCATCTCACTTACACCCACAAACTTAGTGACTTGTCCTAGTTGATTTTTTCTTTTTTTTTTTTTTTGTAAACTAGTTGTTGATTTTTTCTTCTCCGTTTTTCTTCTATGTTAATGACTTTTGTTGTCGTAGTTGAATTGGGGAGAGATTTTTTACAACTACAAACAAGTGGATTAACGTAGAGAAATTTGAAGATAGACTTGAATTTAAGTTATAATTCACCACAATTACAATAAGACTTACATGGTTGCCCTGACCCAGCATTTTGTCGCATTACTTTTCTTTACAAATACTAGATTTTTTAAGTGTCTTTAGCTTTAATTTTACTTATAATGACAACCATAAAGGTTACCAGTTATGATTTATTTAGTGTCTAAGGCTACATAAAGAAAAATAAAGAAATGAATGTATGAACCATATTTTCTAAAACATTATTTAGTAAAATGCAAGAAAAATATATTTATGTAGAATTTTTTTATTTTTTTTTCTTTTTCATTTAGTTCTTAAACTTACATCAGATATAAATACACCAAAAATCCTAAATATTGAATTTTACATTAAAATTTTTAAAATTACATCCCAGCCAAACATCCATATAATCCAAGTCTTTTTCTTCTTTTCTCTCTTCTCGCGATTTGTTATTTCAATTCTAGTTTATCACTAAAAAGACATGTGTTTGTTGGAACTTTGAGCAAAAGAAAATCAGACCTTCGATATACATATTTGTTTGAAATTTTTACTACATGTTTATAAACAAAAATTACAACTAATATTTTTTAAAAGTTATGTTATAAAATAAAAATCTACATATACAAATATAATTATATAATTTGAAATTTTTTAAATGTATTTTTAATATAAAACATCTATATTTAAAAGTAAGACTCGTAATTATAATAATTAATTATAAGAACATAGAGGACTTCATATTAGACCCGGGGGAGTTTTATCGCCTTGTAAGCCTGCTCTGGATGTTCTTATGATCAATTCTTGCAATACATTTCACTTCTGTATAGTCTTGATAAATATGACTAAAGTAGAAGTATCCACATATAGAGTCTGATCCATATGACTAAAGTAGAATGATCCACATATAGAGTCTGATCCATATGGCAAAAAATTAATACCGACAAATCTTCAATCACGTTCTCCTCCAAGACACCAGAAGAAACAAAAGTATTAGTCAAGGAAGCTCTTGGAATTGCAAATGAAGGAGGACAAGGAAAGTATCTTGGGTTACCTGAACATTTCGGGAGAAGGAAGAAGGATCTCTTCACGGCGCTAGTGGATCGTATAAGACAGAGAGCCTCGAGTTGGTCGACAAGACACCTCTCCAAAGCTGGTAAACTAACCATGCTGAAAGCGGTCCTAACGGCAATCCCCACATACATAATGTCTTGCTTTGAGTTACCTGTCAGTTTGTGTAAAAGGATTCAGTCAGTTCTGACTCGTTTCTGGTGGGACACGTCTGATGGAACCAAAAAAATGTGCTGGGTGGCTTGGGACAGACTCACAAAACCAAAAGCAGGTGGGGATTTAGGACTGAGGGATATCAAATTATTTAATCAAGCTCTACTGGCTAAACAAGCATGGGGGATCTTAACCAACCCAACCTATCTACTAGCGAGAGTGTTACTAGGCAAATACTGCCACAACAAAAACTTTATGGAGGTTACCATCCCTACGGTTTGCTCCCATGGATGGCGAAGCATCCTACATGGTAGGGAACTCCTAAGAGACAATGTGGATAAAGCAATAGGAAACAGCTTAGCTACCAAGGTGTGGAAAGACTCATGGATATCATTGGATAAGAACCTCAAACCATTTGGACCTATCCCTGAAGCGGCTATGGATCTTACGGTTTCAGACCTTCTAACCTCAGACATGAAATGGAACAAGAAGAGAGTAGAAGAATTGTTACCTCTTGTGGCAGAGGAAATCCAGATGATCCACCCAGGGAACCAATCCACGGAAGACATCTATGTGTGGCAACCACTACAAACAGGCAAGTACACAACAAAGTCAGGTTACTATACAGCGGCTATGAAAGGGCAACGTATACAAGAACCTATGCCTGATGCCTTTGAGTGGGTAAAAGATATATGGAACGCAAAATGCTCACCAAAGATGAAGCTCTTCATGTGGTCCATCATACTAGAAGCCATTCCCCTCGGAGAACTACTGCAACGAAGAGGCATTCAATCAGAGGCGCTATGTGTAAGATGCAAAGGGGTAGAATCTGTAATGCATACCTTTTTCAACTGCCCTTTTGCTCAGGAAGTCTGGAAACTAATCCTTTTACGACAAGTAGTTCACCTAGCTACGGAGGTCGACTTCAAGAAGGCGGTGATTGCGTTTAGGAGAGTAATCTGCCTCTCACCTTCGGGAGTCTCCTCAACTATTCTCCCATGGGTGTGCTGGGCTTTGTGGACAGCTCGTAACACGCTCTTGTTTGAAAAGCGAACCCTTACTCCTACAGAAGTAGCAACCAAGGCGTTAAGACTGGCAAGAGAATGGATAAATGCACAATCTCATCAGATACAATCAACGAACGCCTTACCCCAATCGAAGAGAAAGCCTCAGACCAGAAGCAACACCGACGATACACCGATATGCAAATCGGACGCAGCTTACGATGCTCAATCAAGGAGAGCAGGCCTCGCATGGATCATCAATAAGCCATCAGAAAGCATGATCTACCGAGAATCGAAGACCCATGGATTTGTACCCTCACCTCTAGTAGCGGAAGCGCTGGCGCTCCGTGCTGGACTGATCGACGCAGTGAAGCTCGAGCTCCCTAAGCTCCGGATGCTCTCTGACAACTCAACGCTCATTAGAGCAATCAACAACGACGCGCAGGCGAAAGAGATCTTTGGTATCATCAACGATATTCAACAAATCTCTTCTGCGTTTGTCGAGATATCGTTCTCACACATCTCGCGTTCTTTCAACGAAGATGCCGACCGCTTAGCTAAACTATCTCTTTCAATTTCATAATTTCATTTATGCTTGGACATTTTTGGGTCTGAGGCCTTTTAATTAATGAAAGTATTGGTGTTACAAAAAAAAAAGAGTGTCTGGTGCATCGATACGAAAAAAAGAGTAAATGATGCTAAGAAACACCATAAAATTCTTTCTTTTTTTTTTTGAACTGGCTTTCAACACCACAAAATTCTTTTTAGGTGATTTTGTATTCAAATCCTGAAATTCAAGAGATGTGATGTTCCATCCAGACCTTTCTCAAAGTATCCTTCTGTGTATTCTTTTATGGTAATGTCTCTGTATTTTGGAGGGTTTTCTTCAGACAGAAGCTCTTTCATTGGTCCATCAACGTGGAATTGTGATGTTTACTTGAGCTAAAAAAGCTTGCAACTGATATCCTTGGTCCTTGTCTATTTGCAAGAACCCTGTGCTCCACACTTACAAACTTATCGTTCGTTATCAGCTGCAAAAACCCAAACACATAAATAAACTAAAGATATTTTGTATCTGTGATTTTTTTTCTTCTTTCAAATTTTTGCTTTACCTGCAAGAAATCTCCAATGTTGATGATGAGAGCTCCAGGAAGAGGAGCGACATCAACCCAAGAGTCTTGATGAATAATTTGTAGACCACCGATGTTGTCTTGAAGAAGAATCGTGAGGAAGGAATCGTCTGAGTGTTTACTTATCCCCAAAGTTAGGTCAGGTTGAGGACAAGGTGGGTAATATTGGCAGATCATAAGCAAAGTCTTCAAGCACTCCTTGCTCTTAAGGGTCTCAGATTTCAAACCTAGTGCTTCTGAAAGAAGCTCAAAGAGTAAACCACCTAAACTCATCACATGTTTTGAGTATTCGAACATAGCATCCCTGAGTCAATCAATGACATTTGAAATCAATAACAAGCTAAACAGTTAGAATTTTAAAGAGACTAATTGATAACCACATGCTTTGACAACCGATGTTTACCTAGCTAGGCTGATCAATCTGGCTTAACCAATACTAAGAAATACTAAACGGTTTGGCTTTAACCAATTAATTAAAACTTCAATCTCTTTGAAAGTCTGTAAAACTTGAGACATATTTTGCTATCCAAACATAAATAAAAATCGATCCTATCAAACCGAAATAAACAGGAATTAAGTATGTGACACTTTAACCACATTGAAATTTATCTACCTATTGCAGCTCTGATTGATGATTAGATTCAGTTTATTTGTAACCTTCTATACAATACAAAAAAAAAAAAAAAAGAAGAAGTTAAAAGTCTGTTTCCGTAACCTGCAAGTCACTGGGAGTTCCTCAGGAGATGGAGGATCGGGAGCTATGTAACAAGTGAAAGTATCTCTCCAGTTAACAGAAGTCGAAGAACTGTATAGATCGAAGTTACTATAGTATACAAACTTTTTGTTGGCACTATCACGCGAGAAATATCGTTTCTTGACCTCAGGATCATCCTCGTGAAACCTACGAACTCCATCTTTAATCTCTTCAAGAACGTTCAAAGGAACGCCATGGTTGATGACCTGGAAAAATCCCCACTTCTCAGCCGCATAGTTGACCTTCTCTACAATGGCTTCACGTGACGCTGTGTCCAAGTGGACGCTAGCGAAGTCGATGGTAGGGATTTTTAGGTCTGAGACAGAGGGTTTCTTGCCGGTCAAGGAATCTTGAGGGACTTGGGTGATTTTAGCGTCGACCAACCCTTTTACTCCTCCTTTCGTCTCATCGAAAGCTTTGCGATCCATATAAGGATCGAATTCAATCGAGGTTTCAGTCACCATTGTTGTCTCCTTTTCTTCACAAATGTTTGCTTAGAATAGAAGAAGATAAAGCAAGCTAAAAGAGGAAAGATTGTGGATGGAATCAACAGATGGTTGGAGTTTGATCATTAGTGTGTGGGACCGAATGTGTCTATGATGATTACATTAATCTTGTCTGTTTCTCTCGAGACACCACCGGCTTTGTGAGTTGTTGTAGACTACAAGTTGTAGTTTGGATATTTCTTCTCCAATATGTCTTATTACTTTGTAATGCACATAGCCCTAGATTGAAGTTGAGATATTTTTACTTTTTTACATCTAACAAAAATGTATTTACTATTACTGTAAAATAATATTGTGTTAAACTTTTTAATACTATTACTGTAAAATAAATATTTATTATTTTGTTACAAATTATAAGAATTATTACATGTATGATTTTATTACCAATACTTTTATATTCTTTTTTTTTTGTCAACAAACGGCTATTCTATTACTCAAACATGAGGTGGTCTGGGTAACCAGACCGGAATATAACAACCAATAAAACAAAGAGATCTATGAAAAGATCGAGGATTCCTAGCTAAAGAATCAGCAATTTTATTATGTGTTCTTGGCACATAGGTGATCTTGAAATCCGAATAACACATGAGGATAATTTGAATGGTTTCCAGCTCCGTTGAAAAGTTTGGCCAGGCTTGGGGTTCTTTTATCATGGCTATCAGGTCCTTGCAATCTGTTCCAAAGTGTTGGCAGTTTGAATGTTGAAGCATGCTTTCCAGTGCCCATTTCAATGCTTCCAATTCCGAGTGTAGTGTTGTCTTCCGCCTCCTTAAGTTCCGTGTTCCCATAAGTTGGATCTTTTCCGTGTTATCCTTCCATACCCATCCAATTCCACTGAAAAGATCTGTGGATGTCCAAGAGCCATCCACCATACACATATTATTCAAGCTTAAGGCTTGTACCACTTCAGTGTTTGGTGCCTGTGGGGGTATAGGTATAGACTCCTTAACATTATACCAAGCCTGACATTCACTCTCTGCGTACCTGACCAGTTCTAAAGGGTCCCTGTCAATCCCCCTGAATAGCTTATCATTCCTCGCCTTCCATATGTACCAGATTATCCAGGGGTAAGGGTCTCTATCATCTTCTGGCCTTCTAATTGTATTTTTCCTCCAGAAAAGGTAGTCCATATTGGCGTACATACTCGATATGGGGAAAGTTTGGGAGTTTGACGGCGTAGATGATAGTTCCCATGCTTGTAATGCTGGTGGACATTCAAAGATTGTGTGGGTTACATTTTCCTCTGGCTCTCCACATCTTGGGCAATAATTATCACACCGCAGATTGCGACGTATTAAGTTTCTTGTTACTTTTATATTCTTTATGAGATACATATTTGACAGTTTTATTTGTACTAAGTTACCTTATGTCTGACGGTTTTACTTGTATTAACGAATATTCTATATAAGCATTTTTTCTATTTTTTATTATTTTGTATAATTGTTACTAAATCATTTTAGAAATTTGAAATATAAATCTCTTGATATAAATGCATTAGTAAATTATCAGTCCCAAATACAAACCTCTTGATACATATGACTTCAGTAGAGAGATCCACATATAGTCTGATATATATTGCAGATCCAAGAAAAGAGTAACTGGTGCTAAGAAACACTTTTCTGTAGTTTTGTTTTCATATCCTGAAATTCAAGAGATGCGATGTTCCATCCAGACCTTTCTCAAAATATCCATCTGTGTATTCTTTTATGGTTATGTCTCTGTATTTTGGAGGGTTTTCTTCGGACACAAGCTCTTTCATTGGTCCATAAACTGTGGGATTGGCATGTTTACTTGAGCTAAAAAAGCTTGCAACTGAAATCCTTGGTCCTTGTCTATTCGCAAGCACCCTATGCTCCACACTCAGGAGGGAAGGGGTGCACATGCACCCATGATTTTTTAAAAAATTAATGTAATTGTTAAGGAATTTTAAATGTGCACTCACTATAATTCATGATATTGCACCCACTAAAATTTACATTAAGCCCAAATGAAAAAATTAAAAATAATTTACCCCATCAAAAATTAAAATTGTCTTTAAAGCCCAATTGTATTCTCTATTTTTTTTTGTTAAAATCCTAACAATTCGCTCAAAAAATTTAATCGCTTAAACTTTTTTTCTTAAACATGCAAGTGCAAACCATCAAATCAAATTAACAAAGTTTTATTGTATTGTCTACCATACAAAACTGGTAACTAATTTAATAATCTTTATGTTAATGTTTTGAGTTGTTCTAACAATGTCTACGATTTGTAATTATTTAGATATCATCTAAGTTTTTTATTCAGTAGTAAAAGTTCAAAAGTCATAGAAGTGGCTTTACTCTTTGACTACAGTTGATGTTTGGAGGTTTTACATGTTTGTAATTTATTTACGTTTCATTAATCATATTTTTGGTAGATTTCATATTTGAATTATGTTACGTTTTCAGTTTTAATTAGATTTATCTCGACGATGAAAAAAATAGTTTATTACTTAATAATTTTTATTTTTAGTTTATAGATTTTTCAAGTTGATTTTGACTTTACAAGTTGCAACGATAAGTATTGAAAAATATTTTTCTGCAGTAGAAATAGTATAAACAACTTTACGAAATTGAATGAAATATTATTTTTAAATGATTGTTCATTTTTATTGAAAACAAAATATTTTTAATATATATCTAAAATAGTTTATTTAATGTTTTGTTTAATATTTTATTTAATATTTGTGTACCCATTATAAAAAAATTTCTGGCTTCGTCCCTGTCCACACTTACAAACCGATCGTTCGTTATCATCTTGTTTTTTTCCCACAAGATGTTTGCTTGGAGATAATGAGATTAAAAGAGGAAAGATTGAGAACGGAATCAACGGATGAGTTTGATCATTGTGTGTGGACCGAATGTGTCTAGGTATCTTGTCTTGCTCTCGACACATTACTGGCTTTGTCAGACTACAAGTTGTAATTGAATTTTTTTTCTCCACTTTTGTTTTATGCTAAGGTCTAATCACCTAATAATGCAAATAGCCCTAGATTCACCTTTAATTACTGAAACTCAAGTGCTGAAATTTAGGAGATACTTTTCCTTTTTACATCTAACAAAAATGCATTTACTAATATAAAATAGTAATTAATGTTAAACTTTTTTAATAATGATTTATTACAAATTGTAAAAATTACGTACTTGATTTATAATCAATAATTTATACTATTTTCATTTCGCAAAAAATATCGTTCTGGTATCTTTCACACACGTACAAAAATTTATAAAATATTTACTATTATTTAATATACAATTAATTAAATGAAAAAATAATTTATATACAAATATTTTGGTTATTTTAAAGGGTGAATAAGAGATTAAATATATAAGTGATATTGTAAATACAAAATGACATTCTTTTTAAAACTAAAAAAAATGAATGATAGTTTTTGTGAAACATAAAAGTATGTCATATAAAGATAAATAAGAAATTAAATATATGTCCGACAACTACCATCCGTCATGAATCTTTTTGACGAATTTACGATAAAACAATATATATGTTGTAAAATACAAAAATATCTTTTACCAAAAAAAAATACAAAAATCTCTGAGGAACTCCAATCAGCAAGCATTATTTTTAATTTCTTTGATTTACCCCATCAAGAAAAAAAGAGCAAAAAAATAAAAATGAACTTGAATGAACATTAGACATTTTTTATGTAATGTAAAATGTGGAAGTTCTTATGATCAGTACATGCAGTGCATTTCACTTCTGTATAATCTGATACATATGACTAAAGTAGAAAGATACAGACTGATACATATGACAAACGTATAAAGATCCACATATAGTGTCTGGTACGTATATACGCACACACGCAATTTGGTACACTACTGGTTTAATTATTGAAGATCCAAGAAAAGAGTAATTCATGCTAAGAAACACCTTAAAATTCTTTTTCTGTAGTTTTGTTTTCATATCCTGAAATTCAAGAGATGTGATGTTCCATCCAGACCTTTCTCATTGTATCCATCTGTGTATTCTTTTATGGTTATATCTCTGTATTTTGGAGGGTTTTCTTCAGACACAAGCTCTTTCATTGGTCCATAAACTGTGGAATTGGCACGTTTACTTGAGCTAAAAAAGCTTGCAACTGATATCCTTGGACCTTGTCTATTCGCAAGCACCCTATGCTCCACACTTACAAACTTATCGTTCGTCATCAGCTGCAAAGAAAAAAAAAACGAAACGCATAAATAATCTTAACATTTACACCCAAAAAAAGACACACATAAATAAACTAAAAAAAAAAAAGAAACTAAATATATTCTGGTATTTATTTATTTATTTTTTCAATTATTACTTTACCTGCAAGAAATCTCCAATGTTGATGATGAGAGCTCCAGGAAGAGGAGCCACATCAACCCAAGAATCTTGATGAAGAATTTGTAGGCCACCGATGTTGTCTTGAAGAAGAACCGTGATGAAGGAGTTGTCGGAGTGTTTACTTGTCCCCAAAGTTAGGTCAGGTTGTGGACAAGGTGGGTAATAATGGCAGATCATAAGCAAACTCTTCAAGCACCCCTTGCTCTTCAGGATATCAGGTTCCAAACCTAATGCTTCTGAGAGAAGCTCAAAGAGTAAACCACCTAGACTCATCACATGTTTTGAGTATTCGAACAAAGCATCCCTGGGTAACAGCCACTCAATGATGTTAGAAATCAATAGCACTCTCTTGAAGGAAAAAAAAAGTTGAGAACTTAAAAGCCACTCATGATTGAACTATGTAACAAGTCACTGTAACCTTCAATACAAAAAAAAAAAAAAACGAAGTTAAAAGTTTGTTTCTGTCACCTGCAAGTCACTGGGAGTTCCTCAGGAGTTGGAGGATCTGGAGCTATATAACAAGCGAAAGTATCTCTCCAGTTAACAGATGGCGATGAACCGTATAGATCGAAGTTACTATTGTAGACAAAGTTTTTGTTGGCGAGATCACGCGAGAAATATCGTTTCTTCACCTCAGGATCTTCCTCGTGAAACCTACGAACTCCATCTTGAATCTCTTCGAGAACGTTCAAAGGAACACCATGATTGATCACCTGGAAGAATCCCCACTTCTCCGCCGCGTATTTGACCTTCTCTGCAACGGCTTCACGTGACGCTGTGGCGAGGTGGACGCTTGCAAAGTCGATGGTAGGGATCTCTAGGTCTGTAACAGAGTTAGGTTTCTTGTCTGTCAAGGAATCTTGAGGGACATGGAATATACGTGGGACTTCGGTGATTTTAGCGTCGACCAACCCTTTTACACCTTCTTTCGTCTGGTCGAAAGCTTTTCGCTCCATATATGGATCGAACTCGACCGAGGTTTTGGTCACCATTTTTTCTCTTCTATTTTGAGATGTTGGCTTAGAAGAAGATAAAGCAAGGGGAGGAATATATAGAAGGAAAGATTGGGAACCGTATATATCCGTTTTTATTGAATTTCTGACAGTATGTGGTACGATAACATGAATGTTGTCTCTCTCACACTCACAACCACAAACTTAGTGACTTGTTCTAGTTGATTTATTCTTCTCCATTTTTCTTCTATGTTAGTGATTTTCGTAGTTGAATTGGGGACATTTTTTTTGTTTACGTCTACCAAAAAATGGATTAGAGAAATTTGAAGATAATATCATATCTATCCTCACCCGATTCTTATATTTTGACGTCACTACAAAAAATATCATTATTGGTAGCACCCGAAAAACGCTACTATAGAGCTTTCGTAGCGTTTTTGTAAACGCTCTGACAGCCGCAGTTATAATAGACACCCCACTTTATTGTAACGTATTTTCGTGTGCTATAAAAAGTATAGATATTGTAGCGTTTATTTATGAGCTATAAATTAATGTTTTATATTTTTTTATTCGTGCTATGATTTAGTTTTTCATGGCATTTTTTTAATGTTGTATAATATTTTATAACGACATTGATATAATGCTATTAAATCTCATTTATATTTTAAAATTATTAATTTTATATCTCATTTATATTTTAAAATTATAAATTTTAATTATTTATTTTTAATTATTAATTAAAATTAAAATTGATTTATAATATAAATTAAATAAACCAGAACACATTAACCAAAATCTAATTAACGCTAAACCAAAATATAAACATAATTAACCCTAAACCTAATCTTTCTACTGCCGCCTCCTTGCTCATTTGCCTCTTTCTTCTCGATGTCTTCGTCTATTCATCTCCATCTCCGGCATCATCGATGACTACAGGGACGAGTTCGAGACCGGTGAAGACAAGCTCAAGACCGGTGACGACGGGTCGTGACGGAGGCGAGTTCGAGATGGGTCCTCTTGCTCACGGCCACGACCTTTACTAAACACAGAAAAAAATCAGATTAAAAACAAATAGATAGAGAGAGATGAGAGATGACTATTACAGATTAAAAACAAAGCCAAACCTGTTGAGGAATTTCGAGACTTTGAAGTCGTACGAGACGAAAGGGTCTGCAGCTAAACACATGCCGTAAGGAGAAGGTAGTAGATGAAAGACACAAACGCAGAAGCTCTTGTTGTTGTTGACCCAAGCTCACGTCTCTTTCTGGTCCTTCATTGTCTTTGTCGATTGGTGAATAAAACTCATTGCTACTCCTCCTGGTCTAAGATACGAACACGAAAATAAAGGAGATAGATTCAAAAGAATAAGCTTTGCCGATGAATCTCTACATAGAATCTATAACTTTTGAGAGAAAAATGTTGAATCAGGAAAAGAAGAGACGTAAGAGCACCCTCAACGCAAATACTTATTTCCTATTTTTTTTTTTTTTTGATTTAAAAAAAAAAAAATTAAAAATGAATCAATTGCGGATCGCTACGTGTTAGTAGGACACGCAAAACAGAGCAAAAGACGTCTCTTATTTCGCGATAGAAGACAACGGTCTCGCCTAAAACCCCCCGGTAATTTTCTTCTAAGACATAAACAACTTGCAGACGGAGAGAGATGAGCAGAAGGATAAAATGTTTTTAGCCATTGGATCATGATTAATGAATGGCCACAGATTGTAATCCATGCCATCAAAAATTGACCAATGAAATATTTTATTTTAGTTTATATTAAAAAATGGGTGTTTCAATGCATTTTAGGCCACTCGTTTCTGATGCGTGGAAGTCAAAGATAATGCCTTTGTCGCAAATTGATCCAGTCCGTTGGATTAGAAGATATGAAGATATCAAGGGCTCGTAAGGTTATCTTGTGTTTGAGATATTAACCAATGACAGATTTTCTTTGTTTTTCTTTTTTCTTTTTTCTTCCACTTTGTTTTAAGTAATCTCTACCGATCAGATCTATTGATTTAAGTTGATTTTATATGTATGTTATATATGTAATAGTCAAATTTAGGTTATAGATGTTGTTAATGATTAAAATTTCGATTTATTATTTATAATTTTACGTTTATGATTAAGATTATATAATTTACTCTTTATGTTTTAGGGTTTGGGATATGGGGCTTAGGGTATAGGTTTATAAAGTATTAGATTTGAAATCATGATTCATGATACGGGGTTAAGGTATGAAAGAAATACTTATATATTGTTTTACACAAAATAGTATCTATTTACATTAAATTATCTATTTACATTAAATAAAATTTTAAGTTAAAATTATAATTGAAAATATTTAGAATTTAGAGTTTAGAGTTGATGTGTTCTCTCCATTCCTTAAAATTACATATTATAGATTTTTCACACATTTTAATAAAACACATTAAATTTACATATTTTTTGTGTTTATCTTTTTTCCATAATTTTAAGCCAATAAAAATTCAATTAGAACAATTAAATTTTTTGAAGTTTGCAATTAGTTAATAAAATATTCATTGAAAATGCAAAAAATTGATCTTTTTAAAACAAACGTTTTCTCTAGAATATGTAATTTTAAGGAACGAAAGGAGTATGGTTTATATTTGAAGTTAGGATTTTGGGTATTGAAGATTCAAGATTTAAGTTTTGGAATTTATAGATTAAAATAAAAATTTTTTTGCTAATTTAATTTTAAATTTTGGATTCAAAATCTGAAAAAATTATACTTAGAGATTTTATTTAGTACGTAGAATATCATTTAAGTTTGAGTTTATGGTATTATATTTAGGGTTTAGGGGTTAAAAATATATTTAGGGTTTATGGGTTAAAAAGGAAACCTAGCTAGTCACTTTGTTAAAATTATATATCCCTAAATTTATAAATAGAAATTATAATTTAATTTTTTAAAAATAATATTTATAATATATATATTGCAAAAAGATTAATAAATATAATTTACTCTAACAAAACACAAGTAAATCATAAAATACCATAGGCTTTTCCTTTAAATATTCAAAACATACAAAATCAATTCATGAAAGACATGAACTCCATAAGAGAACATGTAACCATCAAATCTAGTCATAAACAAAATCAAAAAACAAGTTAAAATAACTTAATACTAGTAAAAAAAGCTTCTCGCTCCTCTTCTCTTTCTCAATGTCCTGAAACACAAAACGAAAACTAGAATCTTTCACACTGTTATTCAAGAAAAACAACAAGACATCCAAATAAGAATTGTAGTTACTGAATAAATTTATCCCTAAAAGCTTTGTCATTGTTCCAACGAGAACATAAATTTACCAATCTATTGAAAATACAAGACACAAAGACAGTACGAACACAAGCTCAAATCTCAGAGACAAACATATACACACCCACCCAATAAACTGACAAAACCCTCTGAATCCGAAAGTTCTTCAGGATCTATAACGTTTCCAGAAGTAGCTAATTCTATGGCATTCTTCATGACAACCTAACACAACATATAAAGAAAAAGCCATTTGAGCATCCAACAACTCCATTTCCATCTTAATCTCACTTAATCTCTCACTCAAGCTATTAATTTCTTTATCCTTCATTACATCGTACCCATCAAGTGATGACACCAAACTCTCAACTGAAGCAGGCAGAGAACCTCTCAGCCTACACCAAACAAACCATTCAATACACTTGTGATAAAAATGTATAAAATCAACCAAAAAGACTCAAAGGAGGAAGCTTTACCCTTTTAGCAATGAGAATCTTCTCATTGTTACAATTATAAATCTCATCATCAGCTTCATCGATCTTAGCCTTAATCTCCGGGCCATCGTAAGCGAATTGCTTAACCAAGTAAAAACAGAAACGATTCTCTCCACACCACACCACTCCTCTTCCTCCTCCTCTCCATCACCGGAAACACACCGTATTCTTCTTCCTCGGTGGTTTCTCTCGACTCGACTGATCTCCGTTTGACTTCCCCATTAGAAGTAGTCGTGCATACAAGCCGTTGCACAGTGGAACCGGATAACCCATTTGGTCCTGTACCAGGAAACCGACAAAAGACAACAAAGATCAGAACTTTATATCAAACCCATGAACAATCAGCAAGATTTAGCTCTTAACTACAGATTCTCATAAGGAGACGACAGGTGTGGAAGAAGATTTAACAAGGGAAGAGTAGTTCAGAATCTTACTTTACCTGCACGAAATCTCCAATGTTGATGACGAGAGATCCAGGAGAGGAGCCACCTCAACCCAAGAGTCTTGATGACGAATTTGTAGACCACCGATGTTGTCTGGAAGAAGAACCGTGAGGAAGGAGTTGTCTGAGTGTTTACTTATCCCCATAGTTAGGTCAGGTTTTGGACAAGGTGGGTAATAATGGCAGACCATAAGCAAAGTCTTCAAGCACTCCTTCCTATTAAGGGTCTCAGATTCCAATCCTAGTGCTTCTGAGAGAAGCTCAAAGAGTAAACCACCTAAACTCATCACATGTTTTGAGTATTTGAACAAAGCGCATCCCTGGGTAATAGCCACTCAATGATGTTAGAAATCAATATCACTCTCTTGAAGGAAAAAAAAAAGTTTAGAACTTAAAAGCCACTCATGATTGAACTATGTAACAAGTCACTGTAACCTTCAACACAAAAAAAACGAAGTTAAAAGTTTGTTTCCGTCACCTGCAAGTCACTGGGAGTTCCTCTCAGGAGTTGGAGGATCTGGAGCTATGTAACAAACGAAAGAATCTCTCCAGTTAAGAGAAGTCGAAGAGTACTGTATAGATCGAAGTTACTATTGTAGATAAACTTTTTGTTGTCGTCATCACGCGTGAAATATTGCTTCTTGACCTCAGGATCTTCCTCGTGAAACCTACGAACTCCATCTTTAATCTCTTCAAGAACGCTCAAAGGAACACCATGGTTGATCACCTGGAAGAATCCCCACTTCTCAGCCGCGTGTTTAACCTTCTCTACGACGGCTTCACGCGAGGCTGTGTCCACGTGAAGGCTTGCAAAGTCGATGGTAGGGATCTCTAGGTCTGAAACAGAGGGTTTCTTGTCAGTCAAGGAATCTTTGGGGACATGGAAGATACGAGGGATTTCAGTTATTTTAGCGTCAACCAGCCCTTTTACTCCTTCTTTCGCATCATCGAAAGCTTTGCGCTCCAAATAAGGATCGAATTCGATAGAGGCCATTTTTTCGTCTTGTTTGTGTTTCACAAAATTGCTAAGAAGAAGAAGATAAGGATGAGAATTATATAAAAGGAAAGATTGAGAACTGATGGTTAGGGTTCGAGTGTGGGACCGGATATGTCCGTTTTTGTTGAATTTCTGACTCTATGTGATATGATTACATGAATGTTGTCCCTCTCATACACACTCAACCACAAACTTAATGACTTGTCGTAGCTGAACTTTTCTTCTCCAATCTCCATTCTGGTCACCATTTTGTTGTATTGTTTTTGTTTTTTCACAAAAATGTTTGCTTAAAGGGCAAAAATTGAGTACCGATGGTTTGAGTTGTAGTGTGGGACCGGATATATGACTGTTTTTGTTGGATTTCTTACTGTACATGATTTTCCTCTCTTACTCATTCTCTGACAGACACAACCACAAACAGTGACGAATTGTTTTAGCAATCAGTAAGTATGGTGTTTAAAAGAAATCAAACCGAATCACATCGATCTTAACCAAATTGTGAACTGAACTAATAAATTAACTAAAATTTTGATCCAAACTAACCAAAAGAACTGAAATTTTTCTACCTTTAACTGCTTTAAATTAAAAATCTATTCAAAACTTAAAAAATCAATAAAATCCAGCAGAATTTGTACAAAGTGAATGCTAAATTATCAGGCTGAATTAGTTTTTGGTGCAGTTTGGCACAATTAATTATACACTAACCGAACTAAACAAAAACTGAACTAAACCAAAACTTAATTACCCAAACGTTCAGTTCTAGTTCAATATATTTTTGACCGGGTCGACCATTCCAGACCAAATTTAACTTGTACAGTCGAGGTATGTACTAAAAAGACTTGCAGTTGAATGAAATTTCAAATTTGGCAACTTGACTCATTTCTTTTTATGTGCATCTCTTTCTCAACTAGGCCTTCTCTGTCGAGCATCCTTTTACTTTATCGGAAACCAAAACAGACAAAATCTCGGGAAAAGTTTCCAGGATTTGGCTCCAGGACAAAAAGCTAGTACAAAATAAAAAATGATGAAAACTTGAATGAACATTAGACATTTTAATGTAACATACAAATAATCAAATAATATTCGGATTTTCTTCTGAATATTCTTATATTTACATTGTTGAATGATGAACACAAACAAACAAAAAATAAAGATAAATCAATCATCAATGCAGAACTGAAGAATCTCTGTTACTTCTGCTTCGCCCAAAGTATCTCCTCAGCACTGAATTCGACCGATCCATAACCCTAGTTTCTACTTCACTGTCCAAACCCAGTTGATTCGAAGAAGACGAAACAGTACGGTTTGGTCTCACTCTCCTCATCAACGACACCATTCCACGAAACATCCGTCTCAATCTACCTCCCGAGCCAGAGCCACCACCACCACCGTTGTTACTACCTGACTCAAATGTCCCATTAGCTCTAACCCACGAGATCCGTCTAGGACCGTCGCTATTACCACCAATCCCACCACCGTCCATCTCCGTCAACACAACCGGCAACACTCTCTCCCCTTCTCTCATCGCTGCATTAAACCTCCCCACCGCGAATCCCCCTCCAGGGAGTCTCCATATCGTCATCCCCACGGGGTTGTTATCACCTTCCTCGCCGTTAGACTCCGAAGGCAGCTCAAAACGGCAGACGGGGCACGAGTTTCGTATCGATAGCCACGGAACGATACAGTCCTCGTGGAAAATATGCTTACACGGCATCTCACGCGCCTCACTCTCCGCCTCGAAGACCTCAGTGCACACAGCGCAATTAGCCTCCGCGCCCACGTGGCAATCGGAGATTTCGACTCTCGGCAAAGACTCAATCGCCGATTTCGACGCCGGAGGGTTCCCAGATCTACCGAGTCCGATCCCCGCCGCGGCGTCGATCTGACTTAACTGCTCGAGTAACCGCTCGAACCCCGATCCCATCAAGATCTCCGATACAGAATCGGGAAGAGGTCTAAGGCCTAATCCGGATCCGTCGTCGTAGTAAAACTCGTACGCGCGTCGTCGATCTCTAGCCTCTTCTTCTTCTCCATCGTCTCTCTCGCCGTCGCCTCCTTGGAGGACGATGACTGGATTAAAGGAAGGATGAGGAGTGGATCTCCGGCGTCTGATTATAGATCTGCGGTTGTTGATGATCGATCTGACTTCGGTGGAAGGTGGAGGAGTTAGTTCGGCAGCGGCGGCGGAGGAGGGATCGGTGATCTCTTCGATGAAACCGCCGTCGCAGTGCGGGCAGGAGACGCTGACGGTGGTAGCGCCTTGTTCGGATTCGGACCAGACGCTGACGAATCGCATGCAGCTGTAACACCAATACGACGACGTTATGGGCGTTGACGGCGACGGCATCTCCAAGACCTTCTAACTCGGTGAGAGGATCTGAGAGAAGAAGAATAAACGCAGTTAAATGAAATAGGTTGGGATGAGAAAATGAAAACGTGGTTTTTAAGGCGGTCGTTGGAGGGTGTTTCACGACGTTTGATTAAAACTGTGAATAGACACGTGGTGAGTGTTTGACTGGGTAGGAGATAGCGGAGGTATTAACAGTCGTGACGTATAGAGTAGGGGAGTTTTGAGTCTTTTGACCAAACGCGGAAAGTGGAAACGCCGTGTTTGCTGTTTGTGGGGGACCTTTGTGGAACCCATTTGATCTCCGTTTTTTCTGGGAAAGCCAAGGAACTACGTCGTTTCCACCTGTGAATCGTGCCAGAAGTACAAGTGTGCTGACTGCTGAATAATGAAATCATTTTTGTTAATTAAAGGTTGTACTTTACATTTTTTAAGTTAAGTTAGATAAATTGTGACAAATGTTATAATGTTTGGCAATGAGGGGGTGGGTGGAACTCTTTAGAAAATTATTATACTATTTTTTAACACATTGATGGCTCAACAAAATTACAGGTGCCAAATTGATAAAATGCTTAACATAAAACAACTTATATCTATACGCATTGACTAAGTACGTATATAGGTGCCAAGCTGATAAAATACATACATGGATAAACGTGTATCTGTATGTATTGACTTTCGTAATTATCATTTCATATAACAAAATAAAATAAAGATTAAAAGTTGCTCAACTCACTTTTGTCTGTGCTTTCTCTCATTTGTTTGGAGCAAAACCAAAACAAATGTTCAATACATGTTTATGTCTGTGAGGTAAGTGAACATACCCTTATCAGAGAAGGAGAGGTTAAGTTGTAGCTTTGGACTAACCAGCTTGATTTTTCCATCAATGGTCAATACAGGATTTAAAGCATCCAAAACTTAAGAATAAAAAACAAGATGAAACTTAGGACATAAAACCATTTGATACATAATGGTCAATGAATCTCTTACACTTTTGACTTTGAACAGAGACGATCTCATTGCTGCATGAAATTCTTGGTTTTCAAGGAGTTGACAAAGTTGTCTAATGAGCTGCATGAGGAACCTCCACTTCTGACAGAGGCTTCGAGCTTCTCTTTCAAATCCATGGCTCTCTTCCTCATATCTTCTCCTTCTTCATCCACAATCAACCTCTTCACAACTCTCTCTCCACAGTTTCTTTCTCCAGCTCTCCTTCCAAACGAATCCCAATTCTCCAAACACTCTCTAAGTACCTCGCATTAACTTTCTGATCTCCTGTAATAGGCCTGCAGATCATTGGAACACCTTCCCCAATGCTCTCCAATGTTGAGTTCCATCCACAGTGACTCCAGAACCCTCCTACCGCACGATGTCTAAGAACTTCCATCTGCGGGGCCCATTTCACAATGTAACCTCTCTCTGAAACCAGCTTGCTGAACTCCTCTGGTAAGGACTCTGTCCATTCTGACCCGGGAACGGAACCTGGTCGGATCACCCATAAGAAAGGCTGGTTGCTATTACTCAACCCCCTAGCCATCTCCAACATGTCTTTGTTTTCCATTAGACCTAAGCTTCCCAAGCTTATGTAAACCACTGAGCTTGGTTTCTGCTTGTCCAACCACTCGATGCAGCTTCTGTCTTCTACTAGTAAACTAGAAGGCGCCGAAGCTGCAATGTGGAGTGGACCTATGGGATAAACCGGAACTTGTAGTTCTCGTTGCAGCCGTGACAAAGACGAGCTCTCTAGACAGCTAGCTGAGTTGATGATAACCGTTGAAGCAGTTCGAGTGTTAACAGCTTCACTGTAGAGATTGATGCTATCGTCTAGTGTCCCAAATGCTGAAGTTGGTAGGTCCTTGTACCTTAGAGGATCCAACCCTGGAAACAAACTGTTTTGCACTTCAGGATCTGCAAAGTGAATAGCATTTTCATTGGTTATTTCTAAATCTAAATGGGGTTTTTATAACTGATGTAAAGAGCTACAATACCTTTCATGTCGATCAAGAACTTGTCAGCGTTGAATTTGGACAAAGCAGAGCGACAGACAAAGGCAGTAGCATTAGTAGTACTGAAGATAACACTGGGAAGTTGAAACTCCTTAAATGCAGCTGCAGAGAAGTACATATACTCATCGTAGATGACACAAGCAATATCATCACGGCTGACTTGTTCTTGCAATAGTTGACCAAAACAGTGCTTGAAGCTTGCCTCGCAGATTTGGTTGAGTTTTATCAGAAAACGGAGTGCTCCGAGGTTGTTAAGATCAGAGTCAGTTAAAGTACCTGGGATGGTGAGAAACTGAAAATCAGAGAAGTCTTGGGAAGAGCTAACTCGATTGTACTGTGTCTGAATAACAGTGATGGAGAAGCCTTTGGAGTGAAGAGCCTTCCCGAGTTGCATAATAGGAGTGACGTGCCCTTGTGCAGGTACTGGAACCAACACTATCCTTCTCTTCACTAGCTTTTCATCCATTCTTTCTTCAGTGTGGGAATGAAAAGAAGTTCAAGTAGACAGATGGAACCTTCAGATCTGATGCATTGAGGATAGGAAAGCTTCAAAAACTTTATCAATTGTGTGGAAGGACAAGCACGTGGCTCGTGGCTGAGCTTTGTTGTGATCGGACATATTAAAGGCTTGCCTTGTCTTTTTCTGATAAGTCTATCTAAAATGTTTCTTTGCCACAAATATAACCAGAGGTCATAACATTGAACACCACCAAATCTTGTTCAGCCAAATCCTTAAACACCTTCCTCGCATTCTCCACCTCCCCCCAAACTTCGAATACATATCAATAAGCGAGCTAACTTCAAAACCACCAGAATTAAACGAGCACTTGATAACATACAATGTATCATCTTCCTAAATTTTCAGTAAAGCAGATTGCAACTTGCTTTAAGAAGGCTAGGGATGATGAAAAGCATCAAACTTCAAACCCTCTTCATTCATTTCTCTGAAGTTAATACCCGTTTCGAGCACAAGCCCCAATCATGACAACACATCCACTAATATCTCTCTTGGGAATTTCATCGAACACCTACCTAGCATCTGTAACACTCCCACATTCCAAGACCTTAGCTGCAGAAATTCACGTCAAGCGAGCAGTACCAGATGTCACGAGATGAGCATGAAGCTTTCGTCCTTGGCATAGAAGTCGGTTCAGCATAAGAACCGATTGACACTAACCGAAAAGACACACGGAATGTTGGAGAGTTTGTTCATGTGTGAAGGAAGATCAAAGCTTTGAAATGCTGCGGTTATTGACAAGAACAGTACGAACCGGCGTAAATGCCACGGTTAAGAATAAACCGGAAACCGCTTAAATTTGTCGGTTATGATGTAAACCAATTCAAATTTGATTTTGGTAGTTTGCTTACTTAAATAAATGGTTTGACCAGAACAAATTTACATTTAATTGAACTGTAGACTATTATTATAGAATCAAAACATTATTGAATTTGTATTATTGGTGTTGTGTTTGATATAAAACTATATGTTTAAATATAGTGATTAGTATTAACATATTACTAACAACACATAATATAAATAGGCATCATCATTCATCATTCCACATATCTCAACAGTTTCTCATTCTCTACAATCACACTACCAAAACTCAGAGTCAGAGAGAAGTTAACGTATATAATGGCAAACCGCGGCGATCACCCGACGGTTCCTCCTCCTCGTCGACGATTCACCTCACCACCAAGAAGAGTCACTCTCACTGAAGAGAATCAATCTTTACTCAACTCATTTCGCTCCCCCGCCGCCTTAACTCCTCAAGAAACGGCCACGTGTACGCAATCCTTGTTCAACCTAATGACTAGCAGCGACGCGTCCCAGTTCAGAGAGCTGGTCTCAAGACTAGGCTACGGAAGCGATCTCCGGAGGATGGTCTCGCTGCTGACGTCGAACACCGCTCCCTTCTTGCAGACCGCAAGAAACGCGAACGGCTCCAACCGCATGCAAGACCTCATCGGCAAAACAGACGACGTAGACAACCTCTTCTTGATCGCTATCTTGCGCCGCTTCTTCGACGTCATGTGCGACTGCGACTCCTCCCGCGTCGCGTTACGAGGGTTGCGAGTGTTCAGCCAGGAGAAGAGAGCGGCGATGCACGACCACGTTCTCCACGGCGCGGTTGACCTAGCGCTTGACCCTGACGGCTACGTCGTGCTGAACGAGATCATAAACGGCTTGGACCCGCGCTCTTTCTACGGAGACCGGCTCTTGTACGTGGTGGCGCGCAACGCTCACCAGTTAAGCGACCATGCTTTTGGAAGCCGTGTGGTCCAACGCGTGCTTCAGCTCAATGACTTGCGTTGCACGCGTGATGTTGCGGTTAGCCTCAGGGGCCATTGCGTTTACCTATCGCTTACAAAGTATGGAAGCTACGTCGTGGAGATGCTTTTGGATACGGAGGAGGAGGCGGTTATGGTGGCGGATGAGTTTTTGTGGGGGTGTAATGGAGAGAAGTTAGCGTTGCTGGCGAGGAATGAGTTTGGGAGTTTCGTGGTGTTGAAGGCACTGAGAGTGACGCGGGAGATGTATAGGAGGGATCTTTTTGGGGTTTTGGTGGATAAGCTCATGCCCTTTGTTCATCACTTAGGTGGGTTTCATGGACGCGTTCGAGCATTCTTGGACTCGCTTTAGCCTTTACAATTAGTTTTTTTTTTTGTTTCAAAAGATTGCTATGATACATATATACTGAAAGTTGTCAGATTCTATGGTTTCTTAATGAACTCTTGTAATAAGATTTGTTACTAATAATGGTTTAAGCGATCCACATTCGATTCAACACAAGTGAGTGTAAATGGATTATTAGCATTGCCTGATGACCATGATCATGAGGATGAACCAAAAAGCTTGTTGGTGGATTCAGTCATTCACAAATGTATGGGAAGAACAAAAAAGAAGAGAGGAAACATTTCATTTCAAACATAAGTATTTCCATTTATTTTTCATGGTTTCAACAATTGCACACATCATGTTGTTATCCAATAATCCAATTTATCCTCAATAAACTTATTACACATTTATTTTGTTTTTCATAATAATCAAATCTAGTAGAGGAGTTAATTAGCAAAAACTTAGTAGTTGGTGCATGCATGTCTCCTAACGTGAATTATAAAGGGGGAGGGAGATGAGTGAAGTTTTTCGAAGTAGTAACGATATAACCTAACATTAAAAAACGAAGTCATAATGATAAAATCAGATTCTATTAAAAACGTCGCCATTTATATGCATTTACGTTCATATAAATAGGCATTATCTCAACACTTTCTCATTCTCTACAATCACACAACCAAAACTCTTTATCCTTCCAAGACACACAGAGTAAAGAGTTAACGTATATAATGGCAAACGGCGGCGATCTTACCGCCACAGGAGCATCCATCGAACAAGAGTCTCCGGTGGTTCCTCCTCCTCCTCCACGTGAAATCCCCACCGCCAATATCCCTCCTCCAAGATTCACCGCACCAAACAGAGTCAATCTTACTGAAGAGAATCAATCTTTACTCAACTCAATTCGCTCCTCAGCCGCCTTAACTCCTCAAGAAAGGAACAGGTTGTTCAACTTAATGACTAGCAGCGAAGAAAACGGTGCGGCTCAGTTTAGAGAGGTGGTCTCAAGAAGCGATCTTCGGAGGATGGCCTCGTTGCTGACGTCAGATCTCGATCGTTTCTTGGAGATGGCAAGAAACAAGAACGGCTACAACCGCATACAGGAGTGAAAGTGGAAATATTTCCCCTTGAATTCATATACAGATTTACATCAGATTGTATACACAATACTGTTACAAAGTAAGTAGGATCATGTCCACAATTTTAGGAATATATTCTCAACAAGAATAGGAATATTCTCGATAGTCTAACACCCTCCCTCAGTCGCAGCGGCGAGTTGCGAGACGCCAAGGCTGGATCGGAAACTTTGAAACAGAGACGTAGGCAGGCCTTTGGTGAAGATGTTTGCGTACTGCGATGCTGCGGGGATGTGAAACACTTTGACATGTCCCATTTTAACTTTTTCTCTGACAAAGTGGATGTCAATCTCAATGTGTTTTGTGCGTTGATGTTGAACCGGATTTGAGGATAAGTAGACAGCGCTAATGTTATCACAATAGACGATCGTTGCGCGTTGAAGAGGACAATGCATTTCTAGAAGAAGGTTACGTAGCCAACAAGGTTCAGCGACTGTATTGGCGACGCCTTTGTATTCGGCCTCTGCACTAGATCGAGACACCGTTGGTTGTCTCTTTGCTGACCAAAACAGAAGGTTATCGCCGAGGAAGACACAGAAGCCTGATGTAGAGCGACGAGTTGATGGACAACCAGCCCAGTCAGCATCTGAGTATGCCGTTAGTTGTAGCTTTTGTTTCTTGAGTAGTTGAAGTCCTTTGTCCTTTGTTCCTTGTACATAACGCAATATTCTACGCAATGCTTGTAAATGAAGATCTCTTGGATCATGCATGAATAAACAAATTTGTTGAACAGCATACGCTATGTCCGGTCTTGTGAAAGTTAGATACTGGAGAGCTCCAGCTAGGCTTCTATACTGTGTAGGCTCATCAACTGGCTTGCCCACACCCTCCGCTAGTTTTGATTTCAAGTCCACCGGTGTTGAAACGGGTTTGCAATCTTGCATACCTGCACGCATCAAAATTTCCTCTGCATACTTTGTCTGATGCCGAAAGAGACCTTTATCGTTGTGGATAGCTGCTATGCCCAAAAACGAGTCAATCAATCCACCACCTGTCATTGGAAATTCGCGCTTCATCGCCGCAATAATCTTCGAGGTTAGCGCTTGAGAAGAAGTGGTGAGGATGATGTCGTCTACGTATAGGAGGAGGTAAGCCATATCAGACCCTTGCCTGTAGACAAACAGAGATGCATCACTCTTACTCTGTTTAAACGCTTGAGAGGTAATGAAGGTGACAAAGCATGCATTCCAAGCTCGAGGGGCTTGCTTAAGTCCATATATAGAGCGATTGAGTTTGCACACATAATCTGGTCTCTTCTTGTCAACAAAACCAGGCGGCTGTGACATATATATAGTCTCATCCAGGGTTCCATGAAGGAACACATTCTGTACGTCAAGTTGATGTACCGGCCAGTCGTTAGCAAGAACAAGATGGAGTACACTTCTTATAGTTGCTGGCTTGACAACAGGACTGAAAGTCTCTGAATAATCAACGCCTTCTTCTTGAGACTTCCCATTTGCTACGAGTCGTGATTTGTGACTCTTGAAATTACCCTGCGCATCATATTTATGCTTATGCAACCAAAGACAACGGATGATGTTAGTGTCTCTTGGTTTCGGAACCAAATCATAAGTACCACTCTTAATAATGGCATCATATTCACTAGTCATCGATGGTGTCCAATTGGGATCAGTGAGAGCTTGTTTATAGCTTTTGGGTAAAGGAGATTGTGTTTGAGTAAGAAGAGAGAGAAGTTGTTTTGTTTTGCGAATACCATTCTTAGAGCGTGTGACCATTGAATGTCTTGGTACCACAGTGACCGCGGGTTCGGTATGTGTTGACTGATTCAATGTTGGAGCTGTAGTGGTGGTAGCAGCTGGAGATGTCAAGATGCTCTGAAGGAGAGGTGAGTCATCTGATTCATCGGTTAGAAAGTCATACGTGGACACAACTGGTTTGCGAGAGTCGTTGTACGGAAAGGAAGATTCATCAAAGGTAACATGTCGTGAGATGATGATCTTTCTGGTCTGTAGATCGAAGCATCTGTAACCTCGATGGTAGTTGGGGTAACCGAGGAAGATGCAACGAGAAGACCGAGGTGAGAGTTTAGAAGTAGTTGCATGGTTTTGATTTGGAAAACATAGGCAGCCAAAAACTCTGAGGTGAGAATACGAAGCTGGCCTGTGAAAAAGCTTAGTATAAGGAACTTGATCTTTTATGGACTTGGAAGGAAGAAGGTTGAGGATATGAACAGATGTATGAAGTGCCTCAACCCAAACGTAGACGGAAGATTAGCTTGAAAAAGCAAGGTTCGAACAGAGTTGTTAATCGTCCGTATCATCCTTTCGGATCGTCCATTTTGTTGAGACGTATAGGGACAAGAAAAACGAAAATCGATACCTTTTTGCGCGAACAAGGTATGAAACTTAGAGTTGTTATACTCTGTTCCATTATCGCATTGAAGGTTTTTGATTTTAGAATTGAAATGAGTTTCAACGTAATTGGAGAAGAGAAGAAACTTCGAGTACACGTCTTCCTTAGATCTTATTGGAAAAACCCACAAAAAATGTGTGAACTGATCCAAGAAAAGAACGTAGTATTTCATTCCACTAAGACTAAGAACTGGAGATGTCCATACGTCAGAGTGGATGATCTCGAAGGGAGCAGTGACAGTTGTATCCGAATTTGAAAAAGGTAACTTTATTTGTTTTCCAATTTGACAAGCGTCGCAAACAGACGAAAGATCATGTTTATTACAAAGCAAATTGTTGGAAGAAATCAAAGAAGAAAGTGTTTGGTTGCTCGAGTGAGCTAAGCGACGATGCCAAGTGTTTGCGGAAGTTGAAAGAAAAGCTGAGTGCCCAGGAGTGAGCTTATTTTTGGATGAAAAGACAGGATAGAGATCCCCTGTACTGTTACTGCGGAGAATCGTCCGTTGAGTTCGAAGGTCCTTCACAGAAAAGCCAAACGGATCAAACTCAATAGAACAGGAATTATCTTTGGTAAACTTACGAACAGAGACGAGATTTTTAATAATGGAAGGAGTAACCAAGACAGAATTAAGCTTGAGAGGTTTATAAGGAGTATGAAAAGAAAGACAACCCGTTTTAGTTATTGGAATACTTCCCTCATTGGCGACCGTGACAGTGTGATTGGTGCCAGTGTTAAAAGTGGTTCTTAGATTACCTGAGTTGTTCGTCAGGTGAGCGGTAGCGCCGGAGTCCATGTACCACTGATGATCAGACGGCTCCATTAGCGTCATTGTGTTAAACGCAGACGCAAAGTCCGTAGTTGGGACGAGGTTAGCAGCACCAGGGAGTTGAGCTTGCGTTTGGAGGTGAAGCGCTTGTGGAGTGGAGTTTGGGCGCGGTCCAAGGATGCCAGGAGTGGAGTATTGTGCCGGAGAAGACCACTGAGGAGCTTGACTGTGTCCCCATTGATTGTACATAGGGCGTTGTTGGTTGTTGCGACCACGGCCTCTGTTTTTGCGGTTGGAACCTCTGTTATTGAAGAACCGTTGCTGCTGTTGTGGTTGAACGGGGCGCGATGATTGAGAAGAATCCGTGACATTGAGAACCTTGACCAGTGGAGACTTGTTTCCTTTGTTGAGACGCTCTTCCTCTAGAACTAGCATTGAACGAGCTTGATCATAGGTAGGGAACGGTTGGCGATGCATGATGACGTTGATTATGTTGGCAAATTTGTCACTAAGCCCATTGACCATGTAAGTTACCAGAGTCCTCTCAGAAACTGGAGCATCAACATTGGCAAGTAGATCGGAGATAGACTTTAGGTCCTGGCAGTAATCTTGAATTGTTTGATCGCCAATTGTTTTGGTGCGCAACTCATGATCAAGTCGTATGGCACGAGCCTCCTTGTTGTCCCTGAAATAGTTCTCGATGCGAGTCCATATTTCTCTAGCAGTTCCTCCGGTCTTGAAGACTATGCGGAAGAGATCTTTGGAGAGTGTTCCATAGATCCATAGTTTGACCAACCCGTCACGTTTGGTCCATTGTTGATCGTTGTCATTGGTTGGGAGAAGAGTACCGTTAAGGTGTCCATCGACATCAAAACTTTGGCAATGTGTGAGAAAAAGCTCTCTCCATGCGTCATTGTTGAGTTCTTTGTTGTCAAGGATGACTGGGATGTGATTTTTGATGTTATTGACACCGTAGATGCGTTCAAGATGATTCGCGGGAGCAGCAGGGGCAGCCATGAGAGAAAGAACGAGAGAGAGAGGTGAAGAATAGAGATTTTAGAAGAAAATAGGGAAGAAATGGTTCAGGATCGATGAACCCTCTGATACCATGAAAGTGGAAATATTTCCCCTTGAATTCATATACAGATTTACATCAGATTATATACACAATACTGTTACAAAGTAAGTAGGATCATGTCTACGATTTTAAGAATATATTCTCAACAAGAATAGGAATATTCTCGATAGTCTAACAAGGAGCTACTCGGAAAAACAGATGAGGTGGACACCTTCTTCGTTAACGCTATCTCGCGCCGCTTCTTACACATCATGGCCGACTTGCACGCTTCCCGCGTTGCGATGCAAGGGATGCGAGTTTTCAGCCAGGCGAAGAAAGCAGCAATGTACGACTATGTTCTCCACCACGCGGTTAACCTGGCGTGTGACCGAGGCGGCTACACGGTGCTGAAACAAATCATAAACGACTGGTGCGCCTTAGGCCACTTTTTCTACAGAGACCAGCTCTTGTACATAGTCGCGCTAAACGCTTTCCGCTTAAGCTACGATCCTCATGGGAACTACGTGGTCCAACACGCGCTTCGACTCAATGACTTGCGTTGCACGCAAAACGTTTCAGTTAGCCTCAGTGGCCATTGCTTTGGCCTCTCGTTTACGAAGTTGGGAAGCTACTTCGTGGGGAAGCTATTGGATACTGAGGAGGCGGGAGAAGTTGTGGTGGGAGAGTTTTTGTGGTGTTATGGAGAGAGCTTGGTGCAGCTGGCAAGGAGTGAGTTCGGGAGTTTCGTGGTGTGGAAGGCACTGAGAGTGATGCAGGAGAGGAATGGGGATTTGTTTTGGCGTTTGGTGAATAAGCTCATGCCCTTTATTCAGCTCTTGCGTGGACACAGAATTGGAACATTCCTGGACTCGCTTTGTTAGCTTGGTCACAGTGTCTGCAGGTTCTATTGCTACGATATATGCTGAAAGTTGTTAGATTCTATGGTTTGCTTAATAAACTCTTGTAATGAGATTTGTCACTAGTGATTGTAAACCATCTTCATTCGATTCAATATAACACAAAGTGAGTGCAAATGGATTATTAGCATTGCCTTATGACCATGATCATGAGGAAGAACCAAAAAGCTTGTTGGTGGACTCGGTCATTCACAAATGTATTGGAAGAACAAAAAAAAAGAGGAATTAATTCATTTCAAACATATTGAGGAAAACACTGGACAACATATATAAGTAAAACCTGCAGGTTTGACAAATTTAAATTATCTTGACAATTTTAAAAATTTGAACTAATATATAAATTACTATTATTTTTTTAATTAACAAATCTTAATTGTAGTTAATATGGTGAATGAGATTCATATGAGCCTTCACATGCTTACACTGATGGATTTTTTAATACATTTATCATGTTCTACAACATTTTCGTTACAACACTTTAATTAAAGTTATTTACAGTCCATGTTGAAAAATTTATTTCCAAAAATGAATTTATAAATAATAAGAGAATTTCTACCAATAATAAAGAAAACGAAAAGAAATTCGCTAGATGATTTTATCACTCATTACCCGAGGAATAAATTGGATTTGAAGAAACTAAAACAATTTCTAAGTATAATTCGAAGTAGCCGAATTTGAAACTTGCTACTTTGGAAGCAATTAAATCTTTAGAAAGACTTAATTTTTTTATAAAAGAGGAAAATGTATGAGTGATTTGAAAAAAAATATAGTAACGGTTAGCCTGCCAGATCTCTTAAAGTTACTATGTAGTCATAACCTCCTTACTAGTTTCAAACAAATCATTAATATTCACTAATCACTAATCTTCTCCTTGTTATTATAATTTACTTTATTAATTTAGTAAATAATTAGATATGATTGTGTTTGATTGTTTTTATTAGTTTCAAATATGTTAAGTTATATTTGAGATTTCGTAAATAGGGTACCTAAGCTATTAATAAGAGAGATATTTTAATTAGTGCTGACATATTTGTATTTTAACTACAACTTAAACCTATAAAACCAATATACAATTTAGACATGTGGAGTGATGAATTATCATAATCCAATTTATTTTCAATTTTTTTTATTAAACCTTTATTTTTTATAATAATCAATCTAGCAGACGAGTTAATTAACAAAAACTCAGTAGTGGTGCATGCATGTCTCCTAACGGGAATTATAAAGGTGGAGGGAGATGAGCGAACTTTTCAAAGTAGTAACAATATAACCTTACAGTCCCTTGGATGTTGGGAGGTGACTTCAATCAAATTATCCATCCTTCTGAGCACTCAAGTACTGAAGTTGATCACTTAACTGCCAGCATGGTAGAATTAAGAGACTGCTTCCACCACATGAGCTTGTATGACCTACGATATCATGGCTCTCACTTCACCTGGTCAAACAAACAACCTGATTCCCCTATCACCAAAAAACTCGACCGCCTTCTCATCAATAGCCAAATCCTCAACCTCTTCCCTAACTGCACCGCTTCTTTCCTCCCCTCCCTTACATCTGATCACTGTCCCTGTCTTGTTGACCTAGCCTATAAAACTCCTTCCCATGGAACCAGACCCTTTAAATTCTATAACTACCTAGCCAAACACCCCAGTTTTCACCAAGTGGTATTAGAAGCGTGGACACAAGCCGGAAGCACTGCCTGGAATCTCTCAGCCTTATGCTGGAAGCAGAAACAGATAAAAAGCACTTTAAAATCACTAAATAAAGATAATTTTTCCCAAATTCAGTTGAGAGTTAGTGAGGCTAACCGTTTGCTTCAAGTTGTGCAGGTGCAAGCAATGCAATCCCCAAGTTCTGAGCTTTTTGAACTGGAAAAAGAAGTGTCTCAACGCTGGCATTTCCTGAGAATGATTGAAGAGAGTTACTTTAAACAACGCTCCAGAATCAATTGGCTCAAAGAAGGTGATCTCAATACCACTTACTTCTTCCGGATCGTACAAACACGGCTCAACTACAACACCATCACATCCTTCCTCCTCTCCTCTGGCGTCATCTTATCAGATCCACTCGACATGTCTTCGCATGCGATTCAACACTTTACCAGCATCCTTGGGCCTTGCCCTACTCCTATGATGGGAATTAACTCTCCACCAGCTTGGTTCAACTCTCTGGTCCCCTACTCATGCTCCCCTACTGAGAGCCTTCTCATGACTTCAATACCTACATCAGAGGAAATTTCATCAGTCGTGCACAAGCTCAATGCAAACAAAGCTCCGGGTCCAGATGGTCTAACCTCGGGTTTTTATAAATCTTCTTGGGTTATCTTGGGCTCTGAAGTTGTCAACTCCGTTCGCCAATTTTTCCTCACCTCCTTCATGCCTTTAGCCACAAACTCCACTATACTCTCCCTCGTCCCGAAGCATCCAGGAGCGTCGAAGATAACAGATTACCGGCCCATCTCCTGCCTAAACACTATCTATAAGGTCGTGTCTAGGCTACTGGTGAAGAGACTAAAGCCTATCTTGTCGTCGTTAATAGCCCCCAACCAAACTGCGTTTGTAAAAGGAAGGCTATTAGTTGAGAATACTTCACTTGCGGGAGAGCTAATAAGTGGATATCACAAGACAAATGGTACAAAAAGAATAACAATCAAGGTTGATATAGCGAAGGCTTTCGATACCTTGTCTTGGGCTTTCCTTCTCTCTTGTCTCGAGGGATTAAACCTCCCGCCGCTCTTCATCTCCTGGATCCGTGCCTGCATCTGTACTACGAGTTTCACAGTAGGCTACAATGGCGAGGTCAATGGGTACTTCAAAGGGACTAGAGGCTTGCGTCAAGGGGATCCTCTCTCCCCTTATCTCTTCGTAATTGCCCTGAATAATCTGTCTTTCATGCTAAAACAAGCTGCACAACAGATGAAATTCAATTACCATCTAAACTGTGCATCTACTAAAATGACCCACTTATGTTTTGCTGATGACTTACTGATATTCATTGATGGAACTTTGGACTCGGTTCAAGCTGTTCTGCAGGTCCTCAGGGATTTCGAACAACGTTCTGGTCTAGCTGTGAGTGTCCACAAAACATCATTCTTTGCCTCGGGTCTAACAGTAGCAGAGACCGACCTGGTGCAATTCTCCACGGGTATGCCTCTGGGGTCCCGGCCTGTGCGGTAACTGGGAGTGCCATTATGTACCCAGAAGCTTACTCTCCTTAATAGTGAAGGCCTCCTGCAACAGATCAAAACAAAATTCTCATCATGGAGTGTCAAGTCTCTGTCCTTTGCAGGTCGGTTGCTTCTAATAAAAACGGTTATTGCTGGAATAACTACCTTCTGGTGCTCAACGTTTATCCTACCCAAGGCGTGTGTCAAGCGTATCAACTCTTTGTGTGGCGTGTTTCTCTGGCAAGGAAGCATTGAGAGCCATCACTCCGCACGAGTCTCTTGGGAACATATTACCAGACCAAAAATTGAAGGAGGCTTAGGGATAAATGACCTCTCTCTTTGGAACAAAGCCTGCTGTCTCAAGCTCATTTGGTTTCGAGAAGAAGTTCTACAAGGTGATCTGAGTAACTTATGGACAGTATCTCCCCACAGGCGCTTCTCCTGGCAAGTTAACAAATTGCTCAAGCTCAGTCCCCTTGTCTACAATTGGATCAAACTCAGAGTAGCAAATGGACTAACCTGTCGTATTTGGACGGACAATTGGTCTCCTTATGGCAATTAAGAACCAACTCATCACTAGGGATTCAAGACATGGCAACTCTTGCATCGATCGCTTCACTCCAACGGTACTTGGCTTCTCCCTCCTGCTCGATCGGATAGACAGGTTGAGGTTCAAGCTCTGCTCACTACAATCCATCTTACAAATGAGGACGACTTTTACGAATGGGAAATTGAAGGGAGGGTTCATCAGAACTACTCGATTGGAATGGTTTACGCTAACCTGCGTGTCCAAGGCCCAGCGGTAACTTGGTGTAACATTGTCTGGAACAAGGGAGGAATTCCTAGACATAGTTTCCTCACTTGGCTCTTTGTGCTCAACCGCTGCCCAACCAGGGACAGAATAATCGGTTGGGGCCTCCAAACCTCTTCTTCGAATGTCCCTACACTTGGAACATCTGGAGTGTGATGGCGTTACGTTGTGGGATAACGCCAGAGCGTAACTTGAGCAGAACCCTTGAACAACTTCATGCAATGAGCAGCAGATCGCCTAAGGGAATATTAACACTACTCTGTTGGCAAGGATGTATTTACTGGTCAATGGTCGACTACATCGAAACATCTTCCGATCACCAGAATCAATGTCTCGGTTCCTCGACAGGCAGATCTGTGATCGTATTCTATCATTCCGAGAGCAAAACCCTAGGGCATCATCTACAATGATGCAGCAATGGCTGAGTTGAGTATCTTCCATCACCGATTCTGTCCCTCTCCCATTACTCTCTGAATCATCGTCGCGTTTTCTCCCCGACGTTTCATTATTATCAAAGCTCTCTTCTTCTATATGTGGGCTTGGGTTAAGTTAGGTTTATTGATATGAGATTCTGTCTCTGGGCTGGGCTGGGCTCTTAAAACAAACTAAAGCCATTTGGGTTTGTAACATTTTATTTCCTTTTGTTTTTAATATGAAAAACCAGGTCAAAAAAAAAAAAACAATATAACCTTACATTAAAAAACGAAGCCATAATGATAAAAAAAAGACTCTATGAAACGGAAAAGAATACTCCAGCAACGTCGCCATGTATATGTATATACGTTCATATAAATAGGCATCATCATTCATCACTCCACATATCTCAACACTTTCTCATTCTCTCCAATCACACTACCAAAACCCTTCATCCTTCCAAGACAAAGAGCAAAGAGTTAACGTATATAATGGCAAACGGCGGCGATCTCCGTTCTACCGCCGCAGGATCATCCATCGAACAAGAGTCTCCGGTGGTTCTTCCTCCTCCTCCACGTGAAATCCCCACCGCCAATATCCCTCCTGCAAGATCCACCGCACCAAATACAGTCAATCTTACTGAAGAGAATCAATCTTTAGTCAACTCATTGCGCTACTACACCGCCTTAACTCATCAAGAAAGGGAGACGTTTATGCAGTCGTTGTTCAACTTAATGACTAGCAACGAAGAAGACGGTGCGGCTCAGTTTGGAGAGGTGGTCTCAAGAAGCGATCTTCCGAGGATGGCCTTGTTGCTGACGTCAGATCTCGATCGTTTCTTGGAGATGGCAAGAACCAAGAACGGCTCCAAACGCATACAGGAGCTACTCGGATTAACAGACGACCTGGACACCTACTTCTTTAACGCTATAACGCGCCGCTTCTTCCGCTTCATGACCGACTATGAGGCGTCCAGAGTCGGGACGCAAGGGATGCATGTTTTCAGCCAGGAGAAGAAAAAAACTATGTACGAGCACGTTCTCCGCCACGCGATTCCCCTGGCGTGTGACCCAAGCGGCTTCGCCGTGCTGAAAGAAATCATAGACAGCTTGGGCAATCCTTTCTACAGAGGCCGGCTCTTGGACATAGTCGCGCAGAACGCTCTCTACTTAAGCTACAATGCTCATGGGAACTACGTGGTCCAACACGTGCTTCGACTGAATGACTTACGTTGCACGCATAACGTTGCAGTTAGCCTCAGGGGGCGTTGCTTTGGCCTCTCGTTTACGAAGTTTGGAAGCTTTGTCGTGCAGAAGCTTTTGGATACAGAGGAGGAGGCGGTTATGGTGGTGAGAGAGTTGGTGTGGTGTGATGAAGAGAGTTTGGTGAGGCTGGCGAGGAGTGATTACGGGAATTACGTGGCGGTGAAGGCACTGAGAGTGATGGAGGAGAGGAATCGGATCGATTTGTTTTGGGATTTGGCGAATAAGCTCAGGCCCTACGTTCATCTCTTGCGTGGACGCAGAATTGGAGCAATCCTGAGCTCGCTTAATTAGATTTGTCTCAATGGCCTGCATGCAGGTTCTATTGCTTACGATATATGTATGCTGAAAGTTGTTAGATTCTGTGGTTTGCTTAATGAATTCTTGTAATGAGATTTGTCACTAATGATGGTAAGCGAGCCACATTTGATTCAACACAAAGTGAGTGTAAATGGTAAAATGGATTGTTAGCATTGCCTTATCACCATGATCATGAGGATGGATTCATTCACAATGTATGGGAAGAACAAAAAAAAGAGAGGAATTAATCCATTTCAAACATATTGAGACTGGACCAACATAAGTAAAACCTGCAGGTTTGACAAATTTAGTTATCTTGACAATTTTAAAATTTGAACTAATATATAGATTACTGTTACTTTTAATTAACAAATCTTAATTGTAGTTAGTATGGTGAATGAGATTACGTATGACGGTATGAGCCCTTACATGCTTATACTGCTGGATTTTGTTTTATATTTTTCAAGTTCTACAACATTTTAATTAAAGTTATTTACAGTGCAATGTTGAAAATTTTATTTCCAAAAATGAATCTATGAATAATAAGAGAATTTATACCAATAGTAAAGAAAACAAAAAGAAATTCGCTATATGATTTTATCACTCGCTACATGATGAGGCAATTGGAGTTGAAGAACAAAAACAATTTCTAAGGATAATTTGAGTAGCCTGTCATTAACATTAAAAGTCCAAGATATATTCAGTGAAATATTTGGGAAGAAAGAACAAATGAAAATTCTTTCAAATTATGGAATGGTATACCAAACTTGCTACTTTTGAAAGCAATTAAATCTTTAGAAAGACTGAATTTTATAAAATATACAAATAATAAAGGGGGAAAATGGGTGAGTGATTTGAAAAAAAAAGGTATACGTTAGCCTACCAGATCTCTTAAAGTTACTATGTAGTCTTTTTTTTTTAAGCCGATAATTCTACCTGCGGCGTACGAGGATTCACTTCTGAATCCATCGCATGAGCCGCCCTATGGGTTTAGACTTGACGGTACTTTTTGCGCCATGCTGCAGATCTTTTATAAACTTTTTTCTTTTTTAATTCGCATAATTCCGCATTCTCCGGGAATTGAAACTCAGACTTCCCAGTGTAAAAGTATTAATGAACCTTTGGTCAAACCACTGGAACAAGGGACTTCCACAGGTTACTATGTAGTCATGACTATATATATATATACATCCTTACTACTGTAGTTTCAAACAAATCATTAATTTTCTCCTTGTTATTATAGTTACTTTATTCATTTAGTAAATAATTAGATATGAATGAGTTTGATTGTTTTTAGTTTCAAATATGTTAAGTTATATTTGAGATTTCTTAAATATTAACTTACCTAAGCTAATAATAAGAAATATATTTTAATACTCTTCTGAAGGTTAACCGCTCATATATAGGATGAACCTCTAGGTTCACCACTAAAATAACCAATAAAAAGTTGACAACTCATACTGTTTAAAGAAATAAGATAAACAATAGTTATAAAATAAAATTAATTACTGAAAAATAAAAATTTTAACATTGTTAACGCCGTCAGCAAAATACTAAACCATAAATCTTAAACACTAAATCCTAACGGCTTTAACAACATTAAAAAAATCTTTTTTTTAGACAATTACTACTATATTTTTATTTTTTTATTTCAAAAACATAATATGGCTTGACAATTTTTAATTGTATGGCAAGCCTAAAGATTTAGGCTAGGGGATGAACCCAAGAATAACTCATATTTTAATTAGTGTTGACATATGTGTATTTTAACTACAGCTTAAACCTATAAAACAAATATACAATTTAAATATTATCTTTCTTTCTTTTTGAGAAAAATTAAATATTATCTTTAAGACAATGGTGATGATTGGTTCAACTGTGGTTCTAAAAATTTTACTGTAAAAGTTTAGCCGTAGGTAAATTGGTTGTAGCTGTAAAGTTGTTACTGTAGATTTTTTTGCAGAGACTTTTGTTGTAGTTAAATTTGTTGTAGCTGTAAATTATAAGCTGTAGATATTTTAAAATAAAATATGTAAAATTTGTAATGTATATATAAAATAATTATTTTTTATCAATTAAATAATTTATATTAATATTTTTTATAAATTCTCAAAGTTTATTGCTATTTAAAATGTGATATGTAAATAATATATATTTTTAAAAAAATATTTCAATAATTTTTACAACACCCAAAATTGAATTAAATATTTATAGATGTTTTTAACTATGATTATCTAATTTTGATATTAGAGATAATTTTTTTTTTTTTTTACAGATTCTACAGCCTATAAAAGAAAGTTTTAGGTTTTTTACCTAAAATACATTAAAAAAAATTTTGCTTTAATTTTTTTGCTGTAGCATTAAAAATAAAGCTAAAGCATGATTGGTAAAAGTTTATAGAAACTTGATTTAGGCTTTAACTATTAAAAATAAAGCTACAACATGATTGATAAAGTTCGGTGATTTAAAAGTAAATAAAGCTAAAGTAACGAGATAAAGCCCAACCAATCATCCCCGATATAGCCACATACAATCTACATCAACGATATAAAACCTTCTCAGGACAAAAATAAGCAGTTTTATATAGAAATATAAGTTATAAAATATAGTATATTTATTTTTATAAAATTAATTTCTGTGAGATATCACGCATGTTCATTACTTAATAATATTATAATTATGTTAAAAGAATATTATAGTTTATTCTTGTAATTATTTCCATTTATTTTTCATGGTTTCAACAGTTTCACACAACATCTTGTTATCCAATAATCCAATTTATTCTCAACACACTTATAACTTATTACACATTTATTTTTTATTTTATTTTTTATAATAATCAATCTAGTAGACGAGTTAATTAACAAAAACTCAGTAGTGGTGCATGCATGTCTCGTAACGTGAATTATAAAGGTGGAGGGATATGAGTGAAGTTTTTCGAAGTGATAACAATATAACCTAACATTAAAAAACGAAGTCATAATAATGATAAAATCAGATTCTATTAAAAACGCCGCCATTTATATGCATTTACGTTCATATAAATAGGCATTATCTCAACACTTTCTCATTCTCTACAATCACACAACCAAAACTCTTTATCCTTCCAAGACACACAGAGTAAAGAGTTAACGTATATAATGGCAAACGGCGGCGATCTTACCGCCACAGGAGCATCCATCGAACAAGAGTCTCCGGTGGTTCCTCCTCCTCCTCCACGTGAAATCCCCACCGCCAATATCCCTCCTCCAAGATTCACCGCACCAAACAGAGTCAATCTTACTGAAGAGAATCAATCTTTACTCAACTCAATTCGCTCCTCAGCCGCCTTAACTCCTCAAGAAAGGAACAGGTTGTTCAACTTAATGACTAGCAGCGAAGAAAACGGTGCGGCTCAGTTTAGAGAGGTGGTCTCAAGAAGCGATCTTCGGAGGATGGCCTCGTTGCTGACGTCAGATCTCGATCGTTTCTTGGAGATGGCAAGAAACAAGAACGGCTACAACCGCATACAGGAGTGAAAGTGGAAATATTTCCCCTTGAATTCATATACAGATTTACATCAGATTGTATACACAATACTGTTACAAAGTAAGTAGGATCATGTCCACAATTTTAGGAATATATTCTCAACAAGAATAGGAATATTCTCGATAGTCTAACACCCTCCCTCAGTCGCAGCGGCGAGTTGCGAGACGCCAAGGCTGGATCGGAAACTTTGAAACAGAGACGTAGGCAGGCCTTTGGTGAAGATGTTTGCGTACTGCGATGCTGCGGGGATGTGAAACACTTTGACATGTCCCATTTTAACTTTTTCTCTGACAAAGTGGATGTCAATCTCAATGTGTTTTGTGCGTTGATGTTGAACCGGATTTGAGGATAAGTAGACAGCGCTAATGTTATCACAATAGACGATCGTTGCGCGTTGAAGAGGACAATGCATTTCTAGAAGAAGGTTACGTAGCCAACAAGGTTCAGCGACTGTATTGGCGACGCCTTTGTATTCGGCCTCTGCACTAGATCGAGACACCGTTGGTTGTCTCTTTGCTGACCAAAACAGAAGGTTATCGCCGAGGAAGACACAGAAGCCTGATGTAGAGCGACGAGTTGATGGACAACCAGCCCAGTCAGCATCTGAGTATGCCGTTAGTTGTAGCTTTTGTTTCTTGAGTAGTTGAAGTCCTTTGTCCTTTGTTCCTTGTACATAACGCAATATTCTACGCAATGCTTGTAAATGAAGATCTCTTGGATCATGCATGAATAAACAAATTTGTTGAACAGCATACGCTATGTCCGGTCTTGTGAAAGTTAGATACTGGAGAGCTCCAGCTAGGCTTCTATACTGTGTAGGCTCATCAACTGGCTTGCCCACACCCTCCGCTAGTTTTGATTTCAAGTCCACCGGTGTTGAAACGGGTTTGCAATCTTGCATACCTGCACGCATCAAAATTTCCTCTGCATATTCAGTCATTCACAAATGTATTGGAAGAACAAAAAAAAGAGAGAGGAATTAATTCATTTCAAACATATCGAGGAAAAGACTGGACCAACATAAGTAAAACCTGCAGGTTTGAAAAATTTAAATTATCTTGACAATTTTAAAATTTGAACTATTATATAAATTACTATTATTGTTTTAATTAACAAATCTTAATTGTAGTTAATATGGTGAATGAGATTACGTATGAGCCTTTACATGCTTACACTGATGGATTTTTTAATATATTTTTCATGTTCTACAACATTTTCGTTATAAGACTTTTAATTAAAGTTATTTACAGTCAATGTTGAAAATTTTACTTCCAAAAATGAATTTATAAATAATAAGAGAATTTCTACCAATAATAAAGAAACACACAAAGAAATTCCCTAGATGATTTTATCACTCATTACATGATGAAGAAATTGGAGTTGAAAAAAACAATTTTCTAAGGATAATTTGAAGTAGCCGAATTTGAAACTTGCTACTTTGGAAGCAATCAAATCTTTAGAAAGACTTAATTTTTTTTATAAAGGAGGAAAATGTATGAGTGATTTGAAAAAAAAGGTATACGTTAGCCTGCCAAATCTCTTAAAGTTACTAGGTAGCCTCCTTGCTAGTTTCAAACAAATCAGTAATCTTCACTAATCACTAATCTTCTCCTTGTTATTATAATTTACTTTATTAATTTAGTAAATAATTAGATATGATTGTGTTTGATTGTTTTTATTAGTTTCAAATATGTTAAGTTATATTTGAGATTTCGTAAATAGCGTACCTAAGCTAATAATAAGAGATATATTTTAATTAGTGCTGACATATTTGTATTTTAACTAAAACTTAAACCTATAAAACAAATATACAATCTAAATAATATCTTTAAGACAATATATAGCCACATATATACAATCTACATTAATGATACAAAAACTTCTCAAAGACAAAAAAACAGTTTTATAAAAACAATATAAGTTATAAAATATATTATATTTTTTTTAAAATTAATTTATGTGAGATATCACGCATGCATGTTCATTACTTAGTAATATTATAATTATGTTAAAAAGAATATTTGTTTACTCTTGCAATTATTTCTATTTATTTTTCATGGTTTCAACAGTTTCACACATCATCTTGTTATCTCATAATCCAATTTATCCTCAAATTTGTTTTATTAAACCTTTATTTTTTATAATAATCAATCTAGTAGACGAGTTTATTAACAAAAACTCAGTAGTGGTGCATGCATGTCTCCTAACATGAATTATAAAGGTGGAGGGAGATGAGTGAAGTTTTCAAAGTAGTAACAATATAACCTAACATCAAAAACGAAATCATAATGATAAAAATTAGATTCTATAAAATGGAAATCAAAGAATACTCCAGCAACGTCGCCATGTTGTATTTACGTTCATATAAATAGGCATCATCATTCATCACTCCACATATCTCAACACTTTCTCATTCTCTCCAATCACACAACCAAACCCCTTCATCCTTCCAAGACAAAGAGCAAAGAGTTAACGTATATAATGGCAAACGGCGGCGATCTCCGTCCTACCGCCGCAGGATCATCCATCGAACAAGAGTCTCCGGTGGTTCTTCCTCCTCCTCCACGTGAAATCCCCACCGCCAATATCCCTCCTGCAAGATCCACCGCACCAAATACAGTCAATCTTACTGAAGAGAATCAATCTTTAGTCAACTCATTGCGCTACTACACCGCCTTAACTCATCAAGAAAGGGAGACGTTTATGCAGTCGTTGTTCAACTTAATGACTAGCAACGAAGAAGACGGTGCGGCTCAGTTCAGAGAGGTGGTCTCAAGAAGCGATCTTCCGATGATGGGCTTGTTGCTGACGTCAGATCTCGATCGTTTCTTGGAGATGGCAAGAAACAAGAACGGCTCCAACCGCATACAGGAGCTACTCGGAATAACAGACGACCTGGACATCTTCTTCTTTAACGCTATAACGCGCCGCTTCGTCAACTTCATGACCGACTATGAGGCGTCCAGAGTTGGGACGCAAGGGATGCAAGTTTTCAACCAGGAGAGGCAAAAAACTATGTACGACTACGTTCTCGACAACGCGATTCACCTGGCGTGTAACCGAACCGGCTACGCCGTGCTGAAAAAAATCATAGACGGCTTGGGCCATTTGTTCTACAGAGACCGGCTCTTGGACATAGTGGCGCAAAACGCTCTCCGCTTAAGCTACCACGCTCATGGGAACTACGTGGTCCAGCACGTGCTTAGATTGAATGACTTGCGTTGCACGCATAACGTTGGAGTTAGCCTCAGCGACCGTTGCTTTGGCCTTTCTTTTACGAAGTCTGGAAGCCACGTCGTGGAGGCGGCGGCGGCTGTTATGGTGGTGGAAGAGTTGCTGCGGCGTGATGAAGAGAGTTTGGTGAGGCTGGCGAGGAGTGAGTACGGGAATTACGTGGTGTTGAAGGCACTGAGAGTGATGCGGGAGAGTAGGAATAGGATGTATTTGTTTTGGCGTTTGGCGAATAAGTTCAGGCCCTACGTTCATCTCTTGCGTGGACGCAACGTTGGTGAATACTTGTACTGGCTTCGTTAGATTTGTCACAATGCCTGCAGGTTCTATTGCTACGATATATGCTGAAAGTTGTTAGATTCTCTGTGGTTTGCTTAGTAAACTCTTGCAATGAGATTTGACACTAATGATGGTAAGCCATCTACATTCGATTCAAGATAACAAAAAGAGAGGAATCAATCCATATTTCAAACTAGCAATGTTTCGAGAAAAAGACAAAAGATGAAAGGAAACGAGAGATCAACAATAAGTATGTAGGATTCTCTCTTTTATGTTTATTAGAATAACTCTGAAAGCACTCGCGCAATAGATTTCACTTGAGTAGATCACCTGAAAAAAAATTCATGAACAGGTGCAGAGGATGGTTAGTGTTAGTAAAACCTGTACATATATACATATCAGAACCAAATCAATCAAGGATTCAAACTGAGACTGTTTTGTCAGAGTAACAGTGTTTAGAGGATGAGTGCACCTCTAGCTAAATATGAATGAATGGCTTATAGTACATCAAGCAAATTCAAGAAAAAGATACAGATCTACCAAACACTAGGCATTGTGATTTAGGAGAAAGTGTTAGTTAAGAGACATTAAGCTAATAGTAATGCGATTCAATTAACATTCTGCTGAGCAATCACATTCAATTTCTGAATTTCAATTCCCAAATGGCAGATGAAACATTAGAGAATTCAAAAAATCTGAAATGCGACGCTAGTGAATCGTGATTGATAGAAAGAGTAAGACGATTACCGCCTGTGTTGCTGGACGAACTTGGAGTTCTTGGCGTCTTCCTCTGCAAATTCAATCAGCGGATTTATATAAATTATGGTTTCCACAACCACGAGATTCACGATATATAACAAAGGGACTCGATTATATCCGATCTAGTTCAG